>NW_025182935.1:0-447 GCF_004010195.1 Chiloscyllium plagiosum | reverse complement strand
TGCAAACTCCACACATAGGGAGAATGTGCAAACTCCACACAGACACGGGGAGAATGTGCAAACTGCACACAGACTTGGGTGAAATGTGCAAACTCTACACAGACACAGGGAGAGTGTGCAAACTCCAAACAGACACGGGGAGAATGTGCAAACTCCACGCCGCCACGGGGAGATTGTGCAAACCTCACACAGACACAGGGAGAATGTGCAACCTCCACACAGACATGAGGAGAATGTGCAATCTCCACACAGACACATGGAGAATGTGCAAACTCCACACAGACACGTGGGGAATGTGCAAACTCCACACAGACAAGGGGAGATGTGCAATCTCCACACAGACACACGGAGGATGTGCAAACTCCACACAGACACAGGGAGAATGTGCAAACTCCACACAGACACGTGGAGAAAGTGCAAACTCCACACAGACAAGGGGAGAATGTG
>NW_025182934.1:0-2609 GCF_004010195.1 Chiloscyllium plagiosum | reverse complement strand
TTGGAGTTAGAGCCCCTGTAGTAATTGGGGTTGGGGCCCCTGTAGTAATTGGGGTTGGAGTCCCTGTAGTAATTGTGGTTGGAGCCCCTGTAGTAATTGGGGTTGAAGCCCCTGTAGTAATTGGGGTTGAATCCCCTGTAGTAATTGGGGTTGGAGTCCCTGTAGTAATTGGGGTTGGAGTCCCTGTAGTAATTGGGGTTGGAGCCCCTGTAGTAATTGGGGTTAGAGCACCCTGTAGTAATTGGGGTTGAAGCCCCTGTAGTAATTGGGATTGGAGCCCCTGTAGTAATTGAGGTTGAAGCCCCTGTAGTAATTGGAGTTAGAGCCCCTGTAGTAATTGGGGTTAGAGCACCCTGTAGTAATTGGGGTTGAAGCCCCTGTAGTAATTGAGATTGGAGCCCCTGTAGTAATTGGGGTTGGAGTCCCTGTAGTAATTGGGGTTAGAGCACCCTGTAGTAATTGGGGTTGAAGCCCCTGTAGTAATTGGGATTGGAGCCCCTGTAGTAATTGAGGTTGAAGCCCCTGTAGTAATTGGAGTTAGAGCCCCTGTAGTAATTGGGGATGGAGCCCCTGTGGTAATTGGGATTGGTGCCCCTGTCGTAATTGGGGTTTGAGCCCCTGTAGTAATTGATGTTGGAGCCCCTGTAGTAATTGGAGTTGGAGCCCCTGTAGTAATTGGGGTTGGAGCCCCTGTAGTAATTGGGGTTGGAGCCCCTGTAGTAATTGGGATTGGTGCCCCTGTAGTGATTGGGGTTGGAGCCTCTGTAGTAATTGGGGTTGGAGCCCCTGTAGTAATTGGAGTTAGAGCCCCTGCAGTAATTGGGGTTGGAGTCCCTGTAGTAATTGGGTTTGGAGCCCCTGTAGTAATTGGGGTTAGAGCCCCTTTAGTAATTGAGGTTGGAGCTCCTGTAGTAATTGGAGTTAGAGCCCCTGTAGTTATTGGGGTTGCAGTCCCTGTAGTAATTGGGGTTGGAGCCCCTGTAGTAATTCGCGTTAGAGCCCCTGTAGTAATTGGGGTTGGAGCTCCTGTAGTAATTGGGGATGGAGCCCCTGTAGTAATTGGAGTTAGAGCCCCTGTAGTAATTGGGGTTGGAGTCCCTGTAGTAATTGGCGTTGGAACCCCTGTAGTGATTGGGGTTAGAGCCCCTGTAGTAATTGGGGTTGGAACCCCTGTAGTAATTGGGGTTAGAGCCCATGTAGTAATTGGGGTTGGAGCCCCTGTGGTAATTGGGATTGGTGCCCCTGTAGTAATTGGGGTTGGAGCCCCTGTAGTAATTGGGGTTAGAGCCCCTGTAGTAATTGAGGTTGGAGCTCCTGTAGTAATTGGAGTTAGAGCCCCTGTAGTTATTGGGGTCGGAGCCCCTGTAGTAATTGGAGTTAGAGCCCCTGTAGTAATTGGGGTTGGAGTCCCTGTAGTAATTGGAGTTAGAGCCCCTATAGTAATTGGGGTTAGAGCCCCTGTAGTAATTGGGGTTGGAGCCACTGTAGTAATTGAGGTTGGAGCTCCTGTAGTAATTGGTTTTAGAGCCTCTGTAGTAATTGGGGTTGGAGCCCCTGTAGTAATTGGGGTTGGGGTCCCTGCAGTAATTGGGATTGGTGCCCCTGTAGTAATTGGGGTTGGAGCCCCTGTAGTAATTGGAGTAAGAGCCCCTGTCGTAATTGGAGTTACAGCCCCTGTAGTAATTGTGGTTGGAGCCTCTATAGTAATTGGGGTTGGAGTCCCTGCAGTCATTGGGATTGGTGCCCCTGTAGTAATTGGAGTTAGAGCCCCTGTAGTAATTGGGGTTGGAGTCTCTGTAGTAATTGGGGTTGGAGCCCCTGTAGTAATTGAGGTTAGAGCCCCTGTAGTAATTGGGGTTGGAGCCTCTATAGTAATTGGGGTCAGAGCCCCTGTAGTAATTGGGGTTTGAGCCCCTGTAGTAATTGGGGTGAGAGCCCCTGTAGTAATTGTGATTGGAGTGTCTATAGTAATTGGGGTTGGAGCCTCTATAGTAATTGGGGTTGGAGCCCCTGAAGTAATTGGGGTTGGAGCCCCTGTAGTAATTGGGGTTGGTGCCCCTGTAGTAATTGGGGTTGGAGCCCCTGTAGTAATTGAGATTGGAGCTCCTGTAGTAATTGGAGTTAGAGTCCCTGTAGTAATTGGGGTTGGAGCCCCTGTAGTAATTGGGGTTAGAGCCCCTGTAGTAATTGGGGTTGGAGCCTCTATAGTAATTGGGGTCAGAGCCCCTGTAGTAATTGGGGTTTGAGCCCCTGTAGTAATTGTGGTGAGAGCCCCTGTAGTAATTGTGATTGGAGTGTCTATAGTAATTGGGGTTGGAGCCCCTGTAGTAATTGGGGTTGGTGCCCCTGTAGTAATTGGGGTTAGAGCCCCTGTAGTAAATGGGGTTGGAGTCCCTGTAGTAATTGGCGTTAGAGCCCCTGTGGTAATTGGGGTTGGAGCCCCTGTAGTAATTGGTGCTGGAGTCCCTGTAGTAATTGGGGTTGGAGCTCCTGTAGTAATTGGAGTTAGAGCCCCTGTGGTAATTGGGTAGGAGCTCCTGTAGTAATTGGGGTTGGAGCCCCTGTAGTTATTGGGTTTGGAGCCCCTGTAGTAATTGGGGTTGTAGCCC
>NW_025182933.1:0-2609 GCF_004010195.1 Chiloscyllium plagiosum | reverse complement strand
AGCAGCCAGCATGGGGAATCAGTCCCAGAGCAGCGGCCAGTCTGGGGAATCAGCCCAAGGGCAGCGGCCAGCATGGGGAACAGTTCCAGAGCAGCGGCCACTATGGGGAACAGTCCCAGAACAGCGGACAGCATGGGGAAGCAGACCCAGAGCAGCAGCCAGCATAGGGAATCAGTCCCAGAGCATCGGCCAGCATGGGGAAGCAGTCCCAGAACAGCGGCCAGGATGGGGAAGCTGTCCCAGATCAGCAGCCAGCATGGGGAAGCAGTCCCAGAACAGCGGCCCGCATGTGGAATCCGTCCCAGAGCAGCGGCCAGTATGAGGAAGCAGTCCCAGAGCAGCGGCCAGCATGGGGAACAGACCCAGAGCAGCAACCAGCATGAGGAATCAGTCCCAGAGCAGTGGGCAGCATGGGGAACCAGTCCCAGTGCAGCAGCCACTATGGGAAAACAGTTCCAGAGCAGTTGCCAGCATGGGGAATCAGTACCAGAGCAGCGGCCAGTATGGGGAATCATTCCCAGAGCAGTGGCCAGCATGGGGAATCAGTCCCAGAGCAGCGGACACTATGGGGAAGCAGTTCCAGAGCAGCGGCCAGCATGGGGAAGCAGTCCCAGAGCAGCGACCAGTATGGGGAAGCTGTCCCAGGGCAGTGGCCAGCATGGGGAATCAGTCCAAGAGCAGCGACCAGGATGGGGAAGCAGTTCCAGAGCAGCGGCCAGCCTGGGGAAGCAGTCCCAGAGCAGCGGCCAGTATGGGGAAGCTGTCCCAGAGCAGTGGCCAGCATGGGGAATCAGTCCAAGAGCAGCGACAAGGATGGGGAAGCAGTCCCAGAACAGCGGCCAGTATAGGGAAGCTGTCCCAGAGCAGCGGCCAGTATGGGGAAGCTGTCCCAGAGCAGCGGCCAGCATGGGAAATCAGTCCAAGAGCAGCGACCAGGATGGGGAAGCTGTCCAAGAGCAGCAGCCAGGATGGGGAAGCCGTGCCAGAGCAGCGGCCAGCATGGGGAACAGTCCCAGCGAAGCGGCCACCAAGGGGAATCAGTCCCAGAGCAGTGGCCAGCATGGGGAACAGTCCCAGAGCAGCGGCCACTATGGGGTTGCAGTTCCAGAGCAGCGGCCAGCATGGGGAAGCAGTCCCAGAGCAGCGGCCAATATGGGGAAGCTGTCCCAGAGCAGCGGCCAGCATGGGGAATCAGTCCAAGAGCAGCGACCAGGATGGGGAAGCAGTCCCAGAGCAGCGGCCAGTATGTGGAAGCAGTCACAGAGCAGCGACCAGCATGGGAAATCAGTCCCAGAGCAGCGGCCAGCATGGGGAATCAGTCCCAGAGCAGCGGCCATTATGGGGAAGCAGTCCAAGAGCAGCAGCCAGCATCTGGAATCAGCCCCAGAGCAGCGGCCAGTATGGGGAATCAGTTCCAGAGCAGCGGCCAGCATGGGGAATCAGTCCCAGAGCAGCGGCCAGCATGTGGAATCAGTCCCAGAGCAGCGGCCACTATGGTAAAGCAGTCCCAGAGCAGCGGCCAGCATGGGGAATAGACACAGAGCAGCAACCAGCATGGGCAAGCAGTCCCAGAGCAGCGGCCAGTATGGGGAATCAGTCCCAGAGCAGTGGGCAGCATGGGGAATCAGTCCCAGAGCAGCGGCCACTATGGGGAAGTAGTTCCAGAGCAGCGGTCAGCATGGGGAAGCCGTCCCAGAGCAGCTGCCAGTATAGGGAAGCTGTCCCAGAGCAGAGGCCAGTATGGGTAATCAGTCCCAGAGCAGCGACCAGGATGGGGAAGCAGTCCCAGAGCAGCGGCCAGTATGGGGAATCAGTCCCAGAGCAGTGGCCAGTATGGGGAAGCTCTCCCAGAGCAGCGGCCAGTATGGGGAAGCTGTCACAGAGCAGCGGCCAGCATGGGAATCTGTCCAAGAGCAGCGACCAGGATGGGGAAGCAGTCCCAGAGCAGCGGCCAGCATGGGGAATCAGTCACAGAGCAGCGGCCAGCATGGGGAATCAGTCCCAGAGCAGCGGCCAGTATAGGGAATCAGTCCCAGAGCAGCAGCCAGCATAGGGAATCAGTCCCAGAGCATCGGCCAGCATGGGGAAGCAGTCCCAGAGCAGCGGCCGGTATGGGGAAGCAGTCCCAGAGCAGCGGCCAGCATGGGGAAATCAGTCCCAGAGCAGCGGCCAGCATGGGGAATCAGTCCCAGAGCAGCAACCAGTATAGGGAATCAGTCCCAGAGCAGCGGCCAGTATGGGGAAGCAGTCCCAGAGCAGCGGCCAGCATGGGGAATCAGTCCAAGAGCAGCAGCCAGCATGGGGAAGCAGTCCAAGAGCAGCGCCAGCATGGGGAAGCGGTTCCAGAGCAGCGGCCAGTATGGGGAATCAGTCCCAGAGCAGCAGCCAACATGGGAAATCAGTCCCAGAGCAGTGGCCAGCATGGGGAATCAGTCCAAGAGCAGCGGCCACTATGGGGAAGCAGTTCCAGAGCAGTGGCCAGTATGGGGAATCAGTCCCAGAGCAGCGGCCAGCATGGGGAAGCAGTCCCAGAGCAGCGGCCAGTATGGGGAAGCGGTTCCAGAGCAGCGGCCAGTATGGGGAAGCGGTTCCAGAGCAGCGGCCAGTAT
>NW_025182932.1:0-2609 GCF_004010195.1 Chiloscyllium plagiosum | reverse complement strand
ACGGTCAGATCCATTTACTGGGTGGTCAGTGTGAGAGTGAACGGTCAGTGCCATTGACTGGGTGGTCAATGTGAGAGTGCACGATCAGTGCCATTGACTGGGTGGTCAGTGTGAGAGTGCACGGTTGGTTCCATTGACTGGGTTGTCAGTGTGAGAGTACACGATCAGCTCCATTGACTGGGTGGTCAGAGTGAGAGTGTACGGTCAGTTCCATTGACTGGTTGATCGGTGTGAGAGCACGCCGTCAGTTCTGTTGACTGGATGGTCAGTGTGACTGTGCACGGTCAGCTCCATTGACTGGGTGGTCCGTGTGAGAGAGCACGTTGAGCTCCATTGACTGGGTGGTCAGTGTGAGAGTGCACGGTCAGCTCCATTGACTGGGTGGTCAGTGTGAGAGTGCACAGTCAGTTCCATTGACTGTGTGGTCTGTGTGAGAGTGCACGGTCAGTTGCGTTGACTGGATGGTCAGTGCGAGAGTGCACGGTCAGCACCATTGACTGGATGGTCAGTGTGAGAGCGCATGATCAGGTCCATGGACTGCGTGGTCAGTGTGAGAGTGCACCGTCAGTTCCATTGAGTGGTCAGTGTGAGAGTGCACGGTCAGGTCCATTGACTGGGTGGTCAGTGTGAGAGTGCAGGGTCAGTTCCAGTGACTGGATGGTCAGTGTGAGAGTGAATGGTCAGCACCATTGACTGGGTGGTCAGTGTGAGAGTGCTCAGCCATCTCCATTGACTGGATGGTTAGTGTGAGAGGGCACGGTCAGTTCAATTGACTGGGTGGTCAGTGTGAAAGTGCATGGTCTGTTCCGATGACTGAGTGGTCAATATGAGAGTGCACGGTCAGCTCCATTGACTGGGTGGTCAGGGTGAGAATGCACGGTCAGATCCATTGACTGGGTGGTCAGGGTGAGAGTGCACGGCCAGCTCCATTAACTGGGTGGTCAGTGTGAGAGTGCACGGTCAGTTCCAGTGACTGGGTGGTCAGTGTGAGAGTGCACGGTCAGCTCCATTAACTGGGTGGTCAGTGTGAGAGTGCACAGCCAGCGCCATTGACTGGGTGGTTAGTGTCAGAGTGCACGGTCAGTTCCATTGGCTGGGTGGTCAGTATGAGAGTGTACGGTCAGCTCCATTGACTCGGTGGTCAGTGTGAGAGTGCACCATTAGTTCCATTGACTGGGTGGTCAGTGTGAGAGTGTATGGTCAGCGCCATTGTCTGGATGGTCAGTGTGAGAGTGCACGGTCAGTTGCGTTGACTGGGTGGTCAGTGTGAGAGTGCACGGTCAGCACCATTGACTGGATGGTCAGTGTGAGAGTGCACGGTCAGTTCCATTGATTGGGTGGTCAGTGTGAGAGTGCTCGGCCGTCTCCATTGACGGGATGGTCAGTGTGAAAGGGCACGGTCAGTTCAATTGACTGAGTGGTCAGTGTGAGAGTGCACGGTCAGCTGCATTGACTGGGTGTTCAGTGTGAGAGAGCACCATCAGTTCTGTTGACTGCGTGGTCAGTGTGAGTGTGCATGGTCAGCTCCATTGTCTGCGTGGTCAGTGTGAGAGTGTACAGTCAGTTGCGTTGACTGGATGGTCAGTGTGAGAGTGCACGGTCAGTTGCATTGACTGGGTGGTCAGTGTGAGAGTGCACGGTCAGTTCCAATGTCTGGGTGGTCAGTGTGAGAGTGCCCCGTCAGTTCCATTGATTGGGTGGTCAGTGTGAGAGTGCATGGTCAGCTCCATTGACTGGGTGGTCAGTGTGAGAATGCACGATCAGCTCCAGTGACTGGGTGGTCAGTGTGAGAGTGCCCCGTCAGTTCCATTGATTGGTTGTCTGTGTGACAGTGCATGGTCAGCTCCATTGACTGGGTGGTCAGTGTGAGAGTGCACGGTCAGCAGCATTGACTGGGTGGTCAGGGTGAGAGTGCACGATCAGCTCCAGTGACTGTGTGGTCAGTGTGAGAGTGCACCATCAGTTCCATGACTGGGTGGTCAGTGTGAGTGTGCACGGTCAGCTCCATTGACTGGGTGGTCAGCTCCATTGACTGGGTGGTCAGTGTAAGAGGGCACGGTCAGTTCCATTGACTGGATGGTCAGTGTGAGATTGCATGGTCGGTTTCATGAACTGGTTGGTCAGTGTGAGAGCGCACCGTCAGTTCAATTGACTTGGTGGTCAGTGTGAGAGTGCACGGTCAGATCCATTTACTGGGTGGTCAGTGTGGGAGTGCACTGTCAGTTCCATTGATTGGGTGGTCAGTGTGAGTGTGCACGGTCAGCTCTATTGACTGGATGGTCAATGTGAGAGTGAACGGTCAGTGCCTTTGACTGGGTGGTCAATGTGAGAATGCACGATCAGCGCCATTGACTGGGTGGTCAGTGTGAGAGTGCACGATCAGCTCCATTGACTGGGTGGTCAGTGTGAGAGTGTACGGTCAGTTCCATTGACTGGGTGGTCAGTGTGAGAGTGCACGGCCAGCAGCATTGACTGGGTGGTCAGGGTGAGAGTGCACGATCAGCTCCAGTGACTGTGTGGTCAGTGTGAGAGTGCACCATCAGTTCCATGACTGGGTGGTCAGTGTGATTGTGCACGGTCAGCTCCATTGACTGGGTGGTCAGTGTAAG
>NW_025182931.1:0-2609 GCF_004010195.1 Chiloscyllium plagiosum | reverse complement strand
ATAAAGTCCTGAGGGGGCTTGATATAGTGGATACATAAAGGATGGTTTACTTTCTGGGAAAATTTAAAACCAGAGCCACAGATTAAAAATACATGGTCTTTGATTTAAAAGAAAAACAGGGAGAAATATTTTCTCTGAAATGATTGTAAGTAAGTTGAATCCTTTTCCACAAACAAGCGAGGAGCCAGAGTTATTGACAATGTTTAAGACAGTTTTTGCTAGCTAAAGAAGCTAACACAGTCAGCACCAAGTGTTCTGAAATAAAAATCCAATGTAACATGTCTGCATGGTCACATGTATGAGGTATTTTACATTGACCAATAATAAGCAGACATTAATCATTCTATAATGAATGTTGTTATACTGTTGTATTGCTCTTGTTGACATCTGGAATCCATCCAATTGACATTTCTCTGGACCAAACTTCCTGTGTCATCTGTCCACTCATTCCAACAACCAGACTATGTCCTTTTTAAATTCTCTACTCTCCTCCTCATTTATGGCTCACCATACTTCCAAGTTTTGTATCAGTGACAGACCTTTGAAACTGAGGCCTGTACACAGAGGTTTGGTCATTGATATATACTGAGCCCAGAGTGCCAACCCTGACAATTCTCAACAATAGGACACTCCAATCTTTCTATTAAATTAGAAACTCCTGTTTCCTTTCATTCAGGTAGTCCATATGTTATGAAGATGTGGGTGTACTGCACCTTTAAGAGAGTTAAAAGCTAGCAAAAACTACTTGACAGCGCCAAGAGTTCGGAATAAAGATACAATGTAACATGTGTTCCAGTTTCTGGGTAGCTAGGGTAGCTGGTTACCTGGAAATGAAAAAACAGATTCAAATTCAGCCAATCAGTTTAAATTATACCCCGAAAAATACTAAACTCCAATCCAGTTTAAATTTAGGAGATTGACAACTTTGAAAGCCAAAGAGACAATCTGAGGTTCGGGGGTTATAAGACCGGGGAAAATTGAACAGTTGAGAGGTGAAACTGCCAAGCTACCAGCATGTAAAAAGACTGCCTGAAAAATAGCTCTCATAAAAGTACCTTTACCGATCAGTAACCTGTGAAACAGACTCCCTAAAAAGAAAATAAAACCGAAACACAGAAGAACAAAAGCTGCCTGGTTGTGAGGTAAGAAGTTATATTTTGTAAAGCGTAATCAGGAGTTTTATGGAAGGGAAGGTAAAAGATAGGTTAGAGTAAGGACCTGTAAATAGTTGTTAGTTAATTATTCTCTGTTATACTTTCAGAAATAGTTGTTAATTTTTACTTTGACTAGTTCTTAGTCTATCGAATCTTCACAGATTATTGCATGGGATAAATCTTTTCTGTATAGCTGGTTTTAAATTAAGCGGGAGAGTTTAACCCGTGTCACAACACACAGCACATTGCTATTCCACAAATGACAACTTTGCTCACAAGTCTGGTGTGCGGCATTGTATCACATGATTTCTGGAAGTCCGTGTAAAACACACAAACTGCATAGTATTCATTAAACTTCACTGTAATCTCTTCAAAACATTCAGCAAATTATTAAATCCAATATTCCCTTAAGAAATCCATGTTGGCTTTCTTCAATTAAGGCATTTGTCCATGTGACTATTAATTTTATCTCATATTATTGTTATTGGAAGATATCCCACCACTGTAGTTAAACTAACTGGCTAATAGTTGCCTATTAACCCAAGAACATTACTAACTATTCATAAACAAATAAAACTATAAGCTAGGTTTCAAGCTAATCATTGCGATGATTAGCATTCTTAAATATTATCAAATAAGACAATGTTTTATCAGAGCAATTCCAGTTGATAAGCCAGTCAGTGACAATTGATCTAATAACAAATAGATGATCAAGGCAGTAAATCACACTAAAACTTCCAAGTAAAAACGTTGCAAGGTTTTCGCAGGACATTGGTCCCAAGTAACAGCGAGAGAAAAAGAAACATGATTAAAAATTAAATACAAATCAAATCAAAGCAAGATGTAAATGTTCAAAATGATCACATTCTGTGATTCAACATCATAAAGGTCAAATTTCTCAGAAATAGATTTTGGATATGAAGATCATTTTAAAGGACATTCTCTTTATGTATGTTTGTTATTTTGCTTTAAAATATTTGTGAAATTCTAACAGAAAATGATATCTGGGGGGTTCTGAATGTATCAAAAAAGAAGCTGCAATCCTAAATAAAATGGCATCAACTCTGCAGCACAAAACAGGCCATTCAGCCCAACGGGGCTGGGTCACTGATTATGCTGCACATGAGCCTCCCTCATTTCATCTTCTCTAACTGGTTTGGCGTATGGCTCCAACATTCTTGGACAATGCCGGACAGCTTCTGTATCAGGCCGAGCTGAAACAGCCTGAACACAGTTTGGAATCAATTGGTGGGAAATCTGTGCACATGGAAGGGGTGACTCTCTTTGATCTCTGGTCTTTCCAGTGCACAGCTTCAGGGGTGCACCAGGAATTCAGGTACAGAGGCTACATCCTTTTCTATCTGTGATGGAAAGTTATGGAGCCCTCGCAGAATTCCCTGAATACGTCCCTGGTGTGCTGCACTGTGCTGGGAAATTTGCTCTGCGCTGGGAAAT
>NW_025182930.1:0-2609 GCF_004010195.1 Chiloscyllium plagiosum | reverse complement strand
TTCCGAAGTAAATCAGCCGCGACGCAATGGCACAGCAGATGGGCTGAACGGCCTCGTTCTGTTCCGGTATCCGACAGTCTCACGCCGTTTCTATTGAGCGATATTCAGGGTCTGCCTGCCGAGAGGTGTTTATCCGGGGCTCGGGATTCTGCTGTGAGGGAGTGTTGCGCGGCGGGGGGCTGCTGTTCCAGGGAACATGGGCGTTGACTCTGCCCTGCCTCGCTCCTTGCCCCGTCTCTCAGGAAGAGCTGGACACTAGGCCGAAGGTATCCTCCTTGCTCAATCGCATGGCCAACTACACCAACCTCCCGCAGGGAGCGAAGGAGCACGAGGAGGCGGAGAGCATCACCACCAGCAAGAAGAGGAACAGCAAGGTGAGTCCCCCCAGATACCAGCTGCTTTGCCAAGGCCTGACCCGGAACTCTGCACTGTGGCCCGACACTGTCCTGTCACTGAATACGGGCACGTTTGTATTTCACTGTCGCCTGTTGTCTTTGTGTGTGTGAGATGGACAGAGAGAATGTGTGCCTGTGTGTGTGAGAGAGAGAGACTGCCTGTTGGATGTGTGCACATGTGTGTCCGTCTGTGTGTGTGTGTGAGAAAATGCCTGTTGGAGCGCCTGTGCGCACGCATGTCTTTTTTAGTAAGAACTTGTGGGGTTTCAAAACTGCCTCGACGTGCGTGTGCCTGTCCAATGGGTCTGTATGACTGTACTTGTACGTGGGTGTTTGCCTGTGTGTGGGTGCGCCTATACATGTCACACCTGTACCTGTATGTGTGTGTCTGTGCACACGCCTGTGCTTTTAGCTGCATGTATGTGTCTTTGTACATCTGTACCCGTACCTGAACGCGAGTGTCTTTGTGCCTGTACCTGTAGCTGCACATGTGTATCTGTGTGCACCTGTACCTGCATGTGTCTGTCTGCGCATGCCTGTACCTGTATGTGTGTTTGCGCACGCGTGTACCTGTACTTGCACGTGTGAGTCTGTGTGCATGTCAGTACCTGCACGTGTGTGTCTGTGTGTGTACCTGTACCTGCATGTGTGTGTACCTGTACCTGCATGTGTGTCTGCGCGCGTGCCTGTACCTGTACGTGTGTGTTTGCGCACGTGACTGTACCTGTATATTTGTGCACACGCCTGTACGTGTACCTGCACGTGTGTGTCTGCGTGCGCGCCTGTACCGGCATTGGTGTGTCTGCGCGTGTGCCTGTACCTGCACGTGTGTGTCTGCGTGCGTGCCTGTACCTGCACGTGTGTCTGTGCACGTGCCTGTACCTGCAGCTGCAACTCTGTGTCTGTATGCATGCGTGTGTGTGTGAGAGCTGCAGCCCCTGTCAGCACCTGCTGGTTGTATTTTGCAGAACCCACAGATGGGAATGCTGATGGGTGTTTACCTGCCGTGTCTACAGAACATCTTGGGCGTAATCCTCTTCCTGCGGCTGACCTGGGTGGTGGGGACTGCTGGGATTCTGCAGTCTTTCTGTATCATCTTCCTGTGCTGTTCCTGTGTGAGTACCGGCTTGCGGGACAGCAAGGGACTGCTTTCTCGCTTACCGGGGACGGCAGGCTGGGGGACTGGGAAGGCAGGGCTGACCGAGACCTCCCCAGATACAGGAGCGCACGTGCATGTGTGAGAGTGAGAGAGAGAGATCCTCCCCAGACACAGGAGTGTGTGTGTGAGAGAGAGAGAGAGACCTCCCCAGACACGAGAGACCTCCCCAGTTACAGGAGTGTGTGTGTGTGTGAGAGAGAGAGAGAGAGAGACCTCCCCAGATACAGGAGTGTGTGTGTGAGTGTGTGAGAGAGAGAGAGTGGGATATAGAGAGTTCCCCAGATATAGGAGCGTATCTCTCATTTCCCACCCCACCCCCAAGCTCTCACTGTGTGTTTTTCTCTCACTCCTCTCCCCGTGCAGACGATGCTGACTGCGATCTCGATGAGTGCCATTGCCACTAACGGTGTTGTTCCAGGTATGGAGTTCAGACCCAGCCTTGCTCAGGGTCCTTGCACCCTCTCTCTGACCACTCTGACTCACTGGCCCTGTCCCCCTTCACCTAGAACTCCCACCTTCCCACCGCCCCTGCGTCTGGATGTGGCTCTGCACACAGTGCGATGGCTCCTTCCCCTCTTGCCCCCGATCTGTGGTACCCCTGTCTGTGATGGACCTGTGTCATTCCCAACTCCCCTGCAGCCCTCTCATCCTCCCATTAATCTGTCAGCATCCTGGGGGTTACCATTGACCAGAACCTGACCTGGACCCAGCCGCAAATAAACACAGTGGCTACAAGAGCAGCTCAGAGGCTGCGAATCCTGCAGCGAGTAACTCCCCTCCTGACTCTCTCCCCCCAAAGCCCTGTCCCACCATCGGGGACAGAGGCTGGGAATCCTGCAGTGAGTAACTCCCCTCCTGACTCTCCCCCCAAAGCCCTGTCCCACCATCGGGGACAGAGGCTGCGAATCCTGCAGTGAGTAACTCCCCTCCTGACTCTCCCCCTAAAGTCCTGTCCCACCATCGGGGACAGGGGCTGGGAATCCTGTAGTGAGTAACTCCCCTCCTGACTCTCCCCCTAAAGTCCTGTCCCATCATCGGGGACAGAGGCTGGGAAT
>NW_025182929.1:0-2609 GCF_004010195.1 Chiloscyllium plagiosum | reverse complement strand
AATGTACTGTGTCAATCTCTCAATAATAACCCATCGGAACCAACTGAATAGTACGTTATGGAAAGTCGTGTACTCCAGATGCTGTGAACATTAAACAAAACAAAATTGCTGGAAAAATTCTGTCATTTTCTCTGATGTTTGATCATCGAAATGAATTGTTCATTATTTTTTCTCTCCACAGGTGCTAGCGACCAGCTGAATATTTCTGGCACTTATTTTTTACATCCTGTCCATTTTCTCCATGTTCAAAAGGCATGTCAGTTATTTAATTAAAACAGGCATTCGCGTAAAGTTCAAGGTATTTGTAATTGCTGTACGACTTATAAAACTATTAGTGCGTTACAATATTAACGATCCAATTGCAGACACTATTATGGAGATAAACATTAAATATATTAACATAATCCATCAGGCATGCAATGAATAACAGAGATCTGAGTGCAAAGTGAACCTCAATATCACGTATAATAGCAAAGACTGGGAAATAAATTCGACACATCACACCTAGAGGCTGCAATATGTAGAGACTGAATGAACCCCAAAAATCAGCTGCAAAACGTTTAACTTGTGACACAGGCTTACCCTTTCCCATAACGTCTTTTTAAAACTGACTGAACTACAGTAAGTGCTCCCCCACTAATACCTCAGTCATTTATCCTGCCTTATTCCCAAGAGAAGGTTGAGCATTGCCCTTTCACTCGAAGGGCCATCTATGTATTGATTGAGAAAGTTTCTTGAATGCACTCCCAAATCCCTCTTATGTAGTCCCAAGCTAAAGTTGAAATCGTATTCTGTTACAACCTAAAGTTGAAATCGTATTCTGTTACAACCCCATATTTCTGAATCCTCTCTGTGATTTACCTGTGTATTTGCTCTTCAATTTCCCGCTGTCTATTGGGGTGCAGTTTGGGGGGGCTCTATAGTTCAATCCAGCAGAAAGTGCTTCCACTTTTCAAGAAATCTGCAATAGTAGACCAGTGGGTTTCCATCAGTGTTAGAGAAACTGGGGGAGAACACTCTATAGGAGAGAATTCATCTCCGCTTACAAAGACAAGGTGTTGATCATGGATAGTCAGAATGGCTATGTCAGAGGGATGTCCTGCCTCACAAATCTGGTAGAGTCTTCGTTGAGGTGACCAGGGTAGATGAGGTTGGGCATTTGATTTAACTGACATGCATTTCTACGAAGCCTTTGACAAGGTCACACATTGGAGGTTAATAGTGAAAGTAAATACGCCTGGCGTCTACAGTATCTTGACAAATTAACTCCAAAATTGGCTCAGTCAGAGGAGGCAGGAGGTGTTGATTGGAGGCTGTCCGTATGATTGGAGGCTGGTGTCCAGTAGTGTACTTCAGGGATCAGTGCTAGGTCCTTTATTGTTTGTGATATTCATAAATGATATCGATGAGTGTATGTGTTTGGAGTGAGATGGGAAGGACGTGGTGCAGGTGGAGGGGTCAGATTGGGGACAATAAGTACATCTGCACGTGCATTGACCAGGTGACTGACAGTGAGGAGGAACATTTCAGGTTAGTTAGAAACACGATGATTGCTCAGATGAGAAGATCAGTGGCAGATGAAATTTAAATCTGAAGAAAGTGAGGTGGTGTACTTTCACAGAAGTTACAAAACAAGACAGTACTCAATGAATGGTAGGCCACTAGGAAGCCTCAAGGAAAAGAAAGATACTGAGGTGACTGTTAAAAAATCCTTGAAGGCGGAAGGACAGGTTAATAGGATAGTTAACAAGGCATAAAAATATGCTTTTTGTCAGTCATGCCACAGATATTAAAAGCAGGGACACCTTGTTGGCATTGTGCAGGACTTTGGTTGGACCACAGTCGCAATTTTGTGAAGTTCTGGCCATGGTTTCGCAGGAAGATTGTGATTGCACTGGAGAGATTCCAGAGAGATTCACCAGAATGTTGATTGGTGTGGAGTCATTTCGCTGTGAACTGGGGAGGCTGAATAAACTTGAGCCGCTTTGTGTGCAACAAACATCAGGGTATGTAAGAATATTGGAGGCATGGACAGGGTGAAGAGAAAGCAGTTGTTTCCCTTAGTCGGGGGTAAAATTACAAGGTGGCATAATTTTAAGGTGAAAGGCAGCAGGCTGAAGGGGCTATGAGGGAAAACCTCATCAGATGATGGTAGTGGTCTGCAATGCACTGCCTCGGAGTGTAGTTGAGATGGGAAACCTCACAAATTCTTAAAAAAATACTTGGATGAGCACTTGAAATATCATTACATTCGAGAAGATGGGCAGCACAGTGGCACAGTAGTTAGCACTGCTGCCTCACAGTGCCAGAGACCCGGGTTCAATTCACACCTCGGGCAACTGTCTGCATGGAGTTTGCATGTTCTCTGCGTGGGTTTCCTCCGGGTGCTCTGGTTTCCTCCCACAGTCCAAAGATGTGCAGGTTAGGTGAATTGCCCATGCTAAATTGCCTCTCGTGTTAGGGGAATGGGTCTGGGTGGTTTGCTTTTCAGGGGGTCGGTGTGGACTTATTGGACTGAAGGGCCTGTTTCCACACTGTAAGTAATCTGATCTAAAATGGGTGTCGGGGAACCCAGATCTAGGGGGCGTAGGTTTAGGGTGAGAAGGGAA
>NW_025182928.1:0-2609 GCF_004010195.1 Chiloscyllium plagiosum | reverse complement strand
ATCATGATAAAAATTGCATCAAGAAAACTACAGCAAGAAAGCATATAATTGCTTTGCCTGCATTTTTGAACAAGAACAATTTCGTTCAATTGTTGCGGAATGCTTTTTATCAAATCATAAAGCTAACTTTTATGTTTTAATCTTCAGTTTCTTAATCTTAATGGAAATCCAATCAACATCAGAGAAAATTGTTTTCAAAATATAAAGTCAATTTATCCGTCAGTTTTCTGGAAACAATTATCAATTACAATAATTATACAGCACTTTAACTTAGACTTTGCAACAAATGCAATGTATTTTCATTGAATTCATTATTTCTTATTGTCAATGCTGCAATTTAAAAACCTGTTTGTTCAAGCCAATACAAACACAAAAAGCCAATAATATCCCTTGCAAAATTCTTTGTAAATATCTGATTTTTGCTCATTTGATCACAGTAATATCAGCCGTTGAAATTCGAGAGCTCCAATTATTTTTCACTGCAATATTACTCTTCATTTCTGCACATCACTCAGTCCAATATCAAGAAGAGATTATTCTCAAATTCACGAATAGAATTTTTAAAATCCATTTGTTGCTAATATCTTATATCGAATATCTAATAATCTTTCAATCCAGTAAGGTGTATAAATGTGGAATTATGCTTCCATACAACAAAAAATGCAAGGACATTGTAATATGAATATTTGTATTTATTTTGAAGTTGGAAACATCTTTGAATGGATTTGCTTATAATTTAGTTCGAAGCTAATATCTACTGTGTATTCAATCACAATATCAAAAGATTCTTTGCAGGTATCATTCATTGCTCATTCCAATAATCACAGTATCTGCTCCATATTTTCTTCCAGTCACTAATAGCAATATGTATCGAATTCCACTCTTTCAATATTTTTCGGAAAATATTTGAGAATTTTGCAGTCATAAAGCAGAACTATATGATGTAATACGAACAACGACAAGGATTGTTGTTCTCTTTGATAAAGACAGTAACTTCAGTTCTCTGTGACAAAGATAGGGCGTCCTTTTCACTGTAACAAATACAGGGCCTGCTGTCAGTACAGTAAAGACATAAACTGCTATTGCTGACAATAGCAGTTCACAAGATGCTGTTCACAAGAGAAAGATAGTGACTGCTATTCAGCATAATAACAACAGTGTCTGCTGTTCTCAATGACAAAGACAGAGGCTGCTGTTCACATCAGAAAGATAGGGACTGTTCTCTATAATAAAAGCAGGGACTGCCATTCTCATTGACATAGACTGGACTGCTGTTAATAAAAGAAATTTAGGGACTTCTCTTCTCTATGAGATGTGCAGGGACTGCTGTTCCCAATAATAATGACAGGGACTAATAGGGGCTGTTCACAAGGGACCGATAGGGGCTGCTGTTCTCTATAATACCAACAGGCACTGCTGTTTTCAATGCAAATAATGGGACTACTGAAGGCAAGGCAGGGACTACTGTTTTCTGCCTTAACAGCAGGGTTATTGTTATAAAAACAGGAACAGTTCATTCCTGCAGTAAATTCAGACACAGCTGTTCTCGATAATACAGACAGGGACTGCTGCTCTCGACAACAAAGGGGGGCACTTCTGTTCTTTTTAATACAGTCATGGGCTGCTCTTCCCTGAAATAAAGCAATGAACTGATTTTGTGTTTAATAAAAACAGACACTGCTGTTGTCTACATTATTGATTAAAACTGCTGTTGTCGACAATAAAGACAGGGGCTGCTGTTCATTCCAATAACAACGGGGACTGCTGTTCACTCTAATAACAATAGGGCTGTTGTTCACTTTGACGAAATCAGGGACGACTATTACGGGGACTGCTGATTGCTGTAAGAAACACAGGGACTGCTGTTCACGACAATAAAGTCATATCCTACTGTCCTGCATACGATAAACAGGGTCGACAGTACTCTATAGCAAAGAGAGGGACTGCTGTTATCTTCATCAAAACCAGAGACTACAGTTCTCTATAATAACACTAAGGATAGCTGGTGTCATAGAACCTATATCGACGCGACTCAAATGCTAGCAAGATCAAAGAAAAAGTTTATTTTTAACCTCTACAGGGACCCAATACATTTAGCAAAACTTGGGGCAGACGATTAACGTAGGAAGAAGGTGGTGGTGGGGTGTTGGGGTTGCACCATACTACTTGTATGGTTTTCTCCAGGTTTCACCTTTTTCCTCAAACCACATTTCAACATGCTCGACATTTTCCAAATGCCTTCTCCCTACTTTGGACGGTCTTGGCTCATTGATTCCGAGCTGTCGGTGGGAATGCTCCACCTCCCATGTGAGGCCTTGTGGATTTCACGGAAGCACTTCCTCTGTCCATCTGGGGTCACCTGCCATTGCTGCGCTGTGAGGAGAACTCCTGCTTGGGGAATATTGTGTCAATTATAGGGATGACGCACCCAGCCCATCGCAGACAAACTTGGGAAGGTCAGTGCCACGATGCAGGCGATGTTCGGATAGTGGAGGACGCTGGTGTTGGTGTTGGTCTTCCCAGTGTATTCTCAGGATCTTACGCAGGCAGCGTTGGTGGTATTGCTCCAACACATCGAGGTCCCGGCTGTCGAGAATTCCGTGACATAG
>NW_025182927.1:0-2609 GCF_004010195.1 Chiloscyllium plagiosum | reverse complement strand
GCTTTGAAGGGATTTCCTACCACTAGTGGCAATGCGGCGTCCCCACGGGAAATCATCAAAGTTTTAGATTTTTTTTCTGCCTCCTGCTTCATTCTCTGCTGTGCCCTCTTCAGATGCTGTTGAGCTAACTCATCTACTCCATCTAATCTTTCCCTCACTTCACGTACATAATCCAAGTGTGAGATCTCCGAAGTCAGTCTTGCCAATTCATATTTAAATAGCTTCAAACGACTTCTCACTTCATGTACGAATATTAACTCAAAGGAAGTAAACTGAATAGATTTATTTGGGGCATCTCTAATGGGAAACAATTTAATGTGACACCTTTATCCCAATCATTCAGGTAATCCTGACAGGACGCTGTTAACATGGTCTTCAGTGTCTAATGCTAAATTTTCAAGGTTCCCTGGGATTCAGGATGGGCCGCACCTGATTTGATCTGCTGTATATCGAAGCTATCCATGACTTCCTATAATAGCTGAGCAGTGAAATTAGAACCTTGGTCTGAATAAATCGCTCTGCGCTGTCCACAGCGAGTAAAGAAAGCTGCCAACCCCTCCACCTCCCTTTTTACCTTAACACTCCATAATGGAATTGCCTCTGGAAATCTGGCAGACACATAGAACATAGAACATAGAAGAATACAGCGCAGTACAGGCCCTTTGGCCCTCGATGTTGCGCCGATCCAAGCCCACCTAACCTATACTAACCCACTATCCTCCATATGCCTATCCAATGCCCGCTTAAATGCCCATAAAGAGGGAGAGTCCACCACTGCTACTGGCAGGGCATTCCATGAACTTACGACTCACTGAGTGAAGAACCTACCCCTAACTTCAGTCCTATATCTACCCCACTTAATTTAAAGCTATGCCCCCTTGTAATACCCGACTCCATACGCGGGAAAAGGTTCACACTGTCAACCCTATCTAACCCCCTAATCATCTTGTACACCTCAATCAAGTCACCCCTAAAACTTCTTTTCTCTAATGAAAACAGCCCCAAGTGTCTCAATCTTTCCTCATACGATCTTCCTTCCATACCAGGCAACATCCTGGTAAACCTCCTCTGCACCCATTCCAGTGCCTCCACATCCTTCCTATAGTATGGCGACCAAAAATGCACACAATATTCCAGATGCGGCCGCACCAGAGTCTTATACAACTGCATCATGACCTCAGGACTCCGGAACTCAATTCCTCTACCAATAAAAGCCAGTACGCCATATGCCTTCCTCACCACACTATTTACCTGGGTGGCAACTTTCAGAAATCTGTGTACATGGACACCAAGATCCCTCTGCTCATCCACACTACCAAGTATCCGACCATTAGCCCAGTACCCCATCTTTTTGTTATTCTTAAATTCTTGGTCAGGACAGATGAGACAAATGGTTTCCTCCTGTAAATGATTAGTAATTCAATAGCTCCATGCTGTGTTTGAATGTTCTGCAGTACTATCCTTTAACCTCCAACTCACCCTCTATGCCATATCTCCGTATTTTCTGCAGTAGCCTACCATGGGGAACCTTATCAAACGCCTTACTAAAATCCATATATACCACATCAACCTCCTTCGTCACCTTTTCAAAAAATTCAATAAGGTTTGTGAGGCACGACCTGCCCTTCACAAAACCATGCTGACTATCCTTGATCACATTATTCCTATCCAGATGTGCATAAATCCAACAATTGCAGCCCTCAGTTTCTCTCGGCTTCTAATAGTAAGAGATGGAAGTAGTTTCACTCTTTCTAACATGTTATTCAAGAGCGTGATAATTTATGGAATTACAATTCATCAAGGTCAGCAAATATTGGTTTCTACTTTTAATTTAGAAAGGGGAGCTACACAATTAATTATAAACCACGTGAAAGGTTCTTCGAATGCAGAAATTGCCCACAAAGGTGCTGTTTTTTTTTTACTGCCTGAGACTTACATATCATTTGGCATGTAACAAAAATTAACCACGTCCTTGTGCATTTCAGGCCACTGGAAATTCTTCTGTCTGAGTCTTCCGTACACCTATGTGACCGCCTGCAGTTAGTTGATGTGCTACCCGTAACACTGTATTCTACCGGTAACACAATCTGTTGCACTTCGGCCCATTTCCCTTCTGCACTAACCTACTGTGGTCTCCATTTTAATTTTAGGATTCTATCTTTAAATTAATAACTTTCGATAATATATTCTGATTCCTTTTCTGTGTGTGTGCAGGTGTATGCGTGGGTATATATCTCTGTTGTAAGTGCATTAGCCTTTCAGGACTAAACACCACTGCCTGACCCTCTGCCTGGTCAGGTTTCTTTCCTGCACCGTGACCCCTTTGTCTTTTTCTTTCGTTTTTCCCTTCCTGCTGTGACTTATGACAGTGAGATCTGTTACTACACTTTCTGGAAAAAATCTTTTTTTCTTTTTAACTCCCTCGTTCCCTAATCTTCCTTTGCCTTCTCCACCACAAGGGGTGCCAATCCCACCTCGTCTCCTGCGAAATCATTCCCAAGAACAAACTGTATTCCTGAAACTGACACTCTGAGACTCACTCTCACTGTTACTTCCCCACTATTGATTTAGCATTTCAACCTGATGTTACACAAGGGAATGCTTAATTT
>NW_025182926.1:0-2609 GCF_004010195.1 Chiloscyllium plagiosum | reverse complement strand
ACCACTGTCTACTTTATCTAAGAGTATTCTAAACTTACAGAATTGTGGTCACTGTTCCCAAAGAAATCCCCCACCACAACTTCTACCACTTGGCCTGGCTCGTTCCCCAGTACTTGGTCCAATATGGCTCCTTCCCTCGTCGGACTATTGACATATTGCTCTAGAAAACTCCCCTGGACGCTTCTTCCAAATTCTACCCCATCCAGACTTCCGATTTTAAATGTATCCCAGTCAATGTTGGGAAAGTTTAAATCTCCCATCACCACTAACCTATTGCACCAACATTTTTCCATAATCTGTTGACCTATTTGTTCTTCTACCTCACGCTCAATGTTGGGAGCCCTGTAATACAGCCCCAACAGTGTGACCGCACCCTTCTTATTTCTCAGCTCCACCCATAATGCCTCACAACCCAAATATAAATTAAACCCTTTACCTTCCCTGCAGCCGTCGCTTCACTCCACCTTCTCTCCTCGCTGCTCGGTCTGAATGTTCAGACGTGTGTTTTTTTCTCATCCTTTAATTCGAAACGATGAAGGGTGACTAACTCATCAAGAAGAATCTTCGATTTCAACTGTGAGACCAAATTAACGATGAATATGGGCGCTTTATGATTCTTAAAGCTGGAACACATGGAGGTTCGTATGGGAATTTGAATGGATGCTGCACCCGGCACAATCCCTGAAATTTTTAACGGATGCACTTTCCCGGTTGATGGCCCTGGGGGCACGTCATACAGTAATAGGGGTTGACTTTAACCAACTTATTAACCCCGAAGTGTTCAGGATGTCTTGGGGACTTGCGGGTATGACCCTGCAATCCAGGCAGCTGGTGGACCTGAATAGGGCGCTGGGTTTAGTGGGTGTGTGTAGTTGTCTCCATCCTGAGGGGAGGGTCGTCACCTTTTTCTCTCAACCAAGTAAGTGCAGTACGAGGATTGGCATTTATTTGCCCTGTTGACCTTTTTAAATTCGGTGCTGTCCTGCAGAATTGCGAAGATCGCCATTTCTGATCATGGAGCAGTGTACATGGGGTTTAAGGTCAGTGGCGATGGGACAGATTCACGGCACTGGAGCATGGCTCCTTTCTTCCTGAAGAATAGCAATTTTATTGGGTATTTTTGGGGAAAATTAAAAAATTTTGGGACATTTATTTGGGTACGGCCTGTAATCCGTCAGTGCTCTTAGAGACTGCCAAGACCTATGCGAGAGGTGTGATTATTTCTTACTCGGCGACCCAGTAGCGGCAGAAGGCAGAGCAGCAGCGTATGCTCGAGACTTGCCTGAAGGCAATTGGAACAGCATACCTTGACAGACCGTCTGTCACCAAGTTGCAGCAGATTACAACCCTCAGAACTACTTTTAATGCTGGGCTCACCCAGACAGCAAAGAGGGAAATCTGCTTTGTGAAACAGAGATGATTTCAATATGGTGATAAACCGGGCAGATATCTAACATACCAGGCCAGAAAGAAGAATGCCCTCTAATCTATCACATCCATTAGGGAGAGTGCCGGGACTCTTACCTGCGACATCAAAAATTACTTTGGAATGTAACCAATTAATTTTAATCATGCCCAGGATACCAGAAACCTCTGGAAGCTGAACATTATTGTTTAACGCCTGTAAACCAATCAAACTATGAGAACTTAATGTGTCATGGGGAGTATATAAACCTGGTATTTTGAAAATTAGTGGGAAAATTAGACAAAAAGTTCTATCCAATATACTTTTATCATGTAAAACCTACTGACATTAAAAAAATAGGTGAACCAGGGAGATCAGCAGCTGGAAGACTGAAGACAGCGGGGAAGACAGAGAGGATGCGGTGTTGAGATTAAGTTAATGTAAAGATTAATGAGTGTGTTAATGGAACAACCTATTTTCAGAGTTGTAGTCAGATCGTAAGCAGTTGAGAAAAGGGTGTCTTGTACTTGTGAATAGTTTTTGTTTAGTGTTTACTATTCGGGTTCATAAAATCTATTGTTGTTTTTCTTTGAATGGTGGAATTTGAGAGTTCTGTGTAACTCATGTTTTAACAGATTACGAGGTGAGGTGACCTTTTTTAGGCGTTTGGGTTTTATGAACATAGGTGTTCGACATCTATGTCCTAACAGTTTGGGGGCTTGTTATGCAGTATTTGGACAGATGTGAACAGATTAGGGGTACAGAAGGTCCCAGCGGATTCCAATACTTGGCAATTATTGTCCTAGATCTTTAAATAAAACTTAGGGAAGAAAATTTGGTTCATTTTGGTTACTTATGGATGATTAAATGAAAAGTTAAAGAAATGGGTCTTAACATTGCTAAAGAGGTTTTGGAGTTTGAACATGATTCCCAATTTGCCAAGAAAGTGTAGAAAGACTGAGGAAGGTGTACATTTAGAATTAGCAAATATGTTCAAATTGGGTTTAGCCAGGGACAAAAGGGAAGCTGAAACTGCAATGGAGTTGGCCGAGCACTTTAGTGTATCGGAGAAACTGACAGTGAGTGCAGTCGAGTTAGAAAAATATAGACTGCAAATGCAGTAACTGAAGTTAGAAGATTAAAAAGTGAGACAAAAAGAAAGAGAGAAGATAGAGGAAGAGAGGTAGAAGAGAAAGAGAAAGAG
>NW_025182925.1:0-2609 GCF_004010195.1 Chiloscyllium plagiosum | reverse complement strand
ATACGGAGGTTCCCCCAAATGGTTGAAAAGAGCTAGGAATTTCATTTGCCGATTTATGTCTTATATTTGGTCTAAAACAGAATGTGAAACTAGACTCAGGTGAAGGTAAGTAGATTAGTGGGGGAGACAATTAAGCATATACTGCTTAATAACGCTCAGCAATGATGGTCTCTAGTCAACAAGAAGCTGATGTTAAGATGTGAAGATGAACCACCCATGATGCACAAAGGCTGTGAAGAATACTAATCACTCACAAACTGAAGAATTCAGATTGGCGAGCACTAGCGTCGGCCACATTTGGGAAGTTTATTTTTGGAACCAGAAGCAGATTGCATAAAACAAAATAGAAAGAAAAATATTCCAAAACTGGCAAGAAATATAAAAAAATAACTAACCGCAAGAGTTTTCTCCTATCGAATAAAAAACTTTTATGATGTGTGTGTGACCCTTGGAAGAAAGGCAGGAGTGTATATGTGAGACACCTGGAGGATGTGACTGGGGATTTGGTTTCAGGGAACAGGCAAAGAATTTAATACAGTATTTTACATTGTTCCTCACAGGGGAAGGCGCAAAATCGTACAATAATACAAACAAAATTGTAGTCGGATGAAAGTTCTTGCACTGTCTCTAACAAAACGAACAAAGATTTCCTCAAACAGAAAAGACCAAGGGTAAACAGGTCATCAGCAATTCATAGCTGGTCTTAATAGAAGTAGTTACAGAGTGTTTTGGTGGCACTGTGTGAAATATTCGATAACTCTCTGGATTAAGGAGTGTTCCAGCGAAACTGGAGACCCACAAATATGGCACCTGTCTTCAAGAACAGAATGAGTCTTCAAGTGTTTCGGTGCTCCCTTTGTCTGAACAATGGAGCATATTTGAGAGGATTAATGGCCTCTTGATGCACTTTCATCCTGAGTGATTTAAACAAAGTAAAACTCTGCTCCTTCCTCTGATGCCGAACATACTGGGATATGAACACTTTGCTAAAGTTGGGAATTAATTTGAAAATTATCTGGAACATTGTACAAATGACATCATCCAGAGAATTCTAGAAACAGCACTACTGAGAACATTTCATCACCATGTGGGGGTATTGCACAGGTGACAGTGAGAGAAGGTGCGCTGCATGCAGCAGTGAGAGTGATGGAGCCTTATTTGGTGGGTAGTTGCTATTACAGATATACGGTGAGCGTGAGGGAGCACAGAGAATACAGCGACCATTATCCTGACAGATAGCATGGAAGGTTATTGATGCTTGTCCTATATCCATGGGCATACGGACGATGGCGAGTACCTCTAGCCATGATGGGTGAGAGAATAGGGCTGGCATTGAATAAGAGCGACACCATGGAGTGGGGTGGGTACTTAATGAGATGAGTTCGATAAGATAGTACCAGGAGACTAGCTCTGCCTCGTGCAGACATTCCCTCTATCACACTCAATGAAAATGGCACTGAGACAAATTATTGTTAGGTTCAGCCCAATGAGGCGAAGACTCTGCTGACTCGACTCCCATTTACAAATCTGCAGGACAAATGCTTATTCAAACCTCTCCATCATCTTAACTTACACCAATAACCTGTTCATCTATCATTCCTTGAAATAGTGCACTGTTGGACAGATAAGTAGTGCACTGGTGAGCTTTAACCAGTGTTCGATCCTGAACGGATTGCTGAGCAGTACACTAGTCTGGTCTACGCAGTGCTTCATGCTGAGCAGGTATCTCATCTGGGCGTATATGTGTCTGGGCTAGATCTGTGAGGTGGACTGAGTATCCGATATAATTCCTGACATAATTATCACTCTTCCAGCTCAGTCCATTCCGCTGGTAAATAGGAGGAGTTGTGTTTCAGATCGAATTTACTTGGTCAAAATATTCGACATTAAGCAAAACACAATTTATTCAAACACAAAAGACAACAAAAGGAAGACGAACTTGCAATAACGTAATTCTGTTGGAAAACCTAGCAGAACAATATTATTTAACTACTATACAATAACTGTTCCAATATGGTATCATACAATAAACACACAAATGTCAAAAAACAAATTCAAGAAACAGATTGTCTGACATGCAATTCTCCAATCCAGGAGGAAAGAACATCAAAAGACAGTTCCGAGAGAAATCACAGAGAGAGTGTGTAGCGCCTGCGATAGTTTTCCTGCCTTCCAACCCTGCTGAAACCCGAGCAATAACTGGCAAAAGGAAAAACTAAGAATCCTGGTTCTGTGAGAGTTTGACCATTACTCCACAGGACCAGGCCGCAGCGTCCAGGACCACAAGGAAATGACTGTATCTACACCGTCTATGGCACTGTAAGTGTCTCTGAAAAATGCCTCAACCCACCTCAGCCTTTTAATGCTCGACAGATAAATGTCAAAGTTAAACATAAATAAATAAAACGAAAAGATGCAGCAGGCCTGGTGATCAGACACAAATGGCCTCGGGAGCTCAGCAATTCCTACCCTGCCAAAACACAGTAGAATCTTCGAACTTCTGAAGAAAAGCATTATCTCTCTCCTTCACCTCTACATTTACAGATGGAGATATGCCATTAGCCCAATAATCAGTAATATCAAAATCCCACCCACACCAAGTATTATTG
>NW_025182924.1:0-2608 GCF_004010195.1 Chiloscyllium plagiosum | reverse complement strand
GCGTTACCTGGGGGCCATGGCAACGGCGGATCTTCTGGTCATTAATCTCGACCTAATATTGAGACACATTCCCATTGTTTATCGGGAACAGTTTCATTTCCTGAGATCCATCCCCGTGTGTAATATCCATGTCATTCTCCTTTATGCAGCCACTGACTGTTCTGTCTGGTTCACCGTCACTTTCACCTTTGATCGTTTTGTGGCCATTTGTTGCCAGAAGCAAAAATGTAAATATTGCAGTGAGAAACCGGCAGCTGTGATTCTGGGAACAGTGACTGTGCTAAGCTGTTTAAAAAAACATTTGGTGGTATTTTATTCTCTCAGGTAAATATCGGCTCAAGAACATCCCCTGGTTTTGTTGGGTACCTAATCATGTTCGATATTCCCTTGTCTGGGGCATAATCGAGTTCCTCCATTACATTCTAACCCCGGCTGTACCATTTCTACTGATTCTGCTGCTGAATGTTATCACAGTCCGACACATTTTAGTGAAGAACAGAGCCCGCAGGAGACTCCGTGCTCACACCAACGGGGACACCCAGTGTGACACAGAAATGAGACATCGAAAAAAGTCGATCATTTTACTGCTTGTGATCTCGGCCAATTTCATCCTGTTATGGTCAACATTAATGGTATATTCCATATGGAACCGGATGTATTATATTGTGTATACCACTGTATATCTACATCGCTTTGTGATGACATTGGGTTTCATGTTGCAGCTACTCAGTTGCTGCACAAACACCGTGATTTATGTTGTGATCCAGACCAAGTTCAGACAGCAGCTGAAGAATGTGATGAGCTATCCCTTCACCAAAATTCATAAATCAATCAGATTCACTCATTAATCAATCCATCCAGAATTTTCTCAGTTCACTTCAGTGTTTAAGCACCGAAGCAGCCTGTCACTATTGTAACGTACTGAGGGTAGTGTTGGTTTCTACAATCTCATCCCACGGGGGTTATAGGACAACTTTTCAATATTCTCTCAACTCAGGGGCCAGTGGGAAAAGGCACCATGCACTCACTGTATTTCTCAGTTTAATTTGTAAACAATAAAAATGTACATGAAAAGTATCAAGCAGCAGAGGGAACGACTTTTTTTGTCTTTGTACTGAAGAAGCTGAGCTCGAGATAGACACAGCCCCAACTCCTGTTCCTCAGGGAAGGTGAGGGGCACAGGCTTGATCTCAGGAGTTGTGTTGAAGTTACTCTGTCATTGTCTTCACCTCTGGGTCACCCAATCTGACCTGGCTTTGGCACAGATTATCATCTCCCTTTGTCACCCTCCCTCCATATATCCCTCCCATTCTCACACAGTATCTCTCCTCCTCCAATTTACACACCATATTTCACGGTCCCTCCTTGCCCTATGCTCCTTCACTCTCTCCCTGTCTTGCACACACTACGTCCCAATATCCCTCTCTCAAAACTTCTCCCCTCCAATCATCTCTCACTTTCCATTGCTCAATAAGGGCTTCTGCCGGACACATCGATTCTCCTGCTCCTTTGATGCTGCATGACCTGCTGCGCTTTTCCAGCAACACATTTTTAAGCTCTGATCTCCAGCATCTTCAGTCCTCACTTTCTCCTAAGGTAATGGGGAGTTGAGTTTCTGGTCGTTGCGAGGATAATAGCGTGGGACTTGGGCCAAGTGTCATTGCTCAGGAACACAGTGGCTACGCGACCACTGGCTGTTACTAGGGGCTAAATGTGGGGGTGGAACCAGAGCTGTGGCTGGGGCTAATATGTGGGGCTGCGACAACGGGCTGCTGCACACACATTTGGAAGGACCCACTGTCTGTTGCTCAGGGAAGATAGTGGGTTTTGGTTCAAAGGGAATTTGAGTGGATCAAACGGACATATGTAAGCAGTCCAGTGCTGAGGGTCGAAAATTTTAAGGGGTGTCAGCGTGATGATGGGGACGTCCACAGGGGAGTGAGCATGAAGGTGGTTTAGTGTATGGGAGGAGTGAGTGTGATGATAGTTTCGTGTGCGGGGGAGTGAGAATGATGGTGGAGGAGTGTGCGGGTTGTGAGCATGACGGTAGCTGTGTATGCAGGGGAGGAGCATGATAGTGGCGGAGTGTGCGAGTGAGTGCTTGACTGTGGAGGAGTGTGTGGGGGCGGAAATGTGACGGTGACTGAATGTGTGGAGGAGTGAAAGAGAATTTGTTGATGGTGAGGACGAGTTAAGCCATAAAAATGTCAGTGTCGGCGGAATGGTACTGGTTGTCTTGGCGTGACAGAATGAAAATTAGGGCTTGGAGGACTTTGTCATGGCGGATATTTGTGTACAGGGACTGGACGTTTACTCGTTTGGGACCGGAAAAACGGAAGTTATGGAAGAAGTGGCGGGTGTGTGTGAGGCCCGAATGTATATGGAAAGCTCCTGGTCTCAGAGGGAGCGGAATGTAGAGAGATGAATTTCCCTGTCTCTGCATCCAGCCGCCAAATTGACATGGGGCTGGTTAGCATTTGCTGGTGATTCAAGAGAGGCAGCCTTCGGGATTTTGCTTTGCAGCAACAGCCTGCAACCTTTTTATTCACAATAGCAGTAGCCACATCTGTCAAAGATAAGTGAGGTTGGGGAGTTGAGGGGGATTATG
>NW_025182923.1:2036-2608 GCF_004010195.1 Chiloscyllium plagiosum | reverse complement strand
AAAACTTTAAAGGCTAAGACAGTTGAAGAACAGTGGCAAATACTGAGTAGGATAGTAAAAAACCCTCAATTAAAGGGTAAACATGAGTTGAAAATGAATTGTAAAAACGTGAGAATGCATCCATGGCATAACAAAAAAGTCAATCATAGCATGAAGGAGATGGTCTCGTGGTATTGTCACCAGCTGATAATCCAGAGATCCAGGTAATATTCTCGGGAAAGGTTTCAAATGCCACCATGGCAGATGGTGGAAAATGAATTCAATATAAATCTGGAAATAAGAGTCTAATGATCGTAATGGATCGTAATGACTCCATGATTCATTGTTGAAAAACCCCATCTGATTCTCAAATGTCCTTCAGGGAAGGAAAGTACCATGCTGAATTTGTTTCATGCACATGTGACTCCAGACTCACAGCAATTTGTATGACTTCTAACTGCCTTCTGCATATTAAGTATGGATAGTAAGTGCTGTCCAACGCAGCGACGCCCTCAACCGGCGAATGAATTGAGAAAAAGAAAACACTTTAATGTCAGCAAACAGTTACAAAAAGGAAAATCAAAAGAGCTGCG
>NW_025182923.1:0-1330 GCF_004010195.1 Chiloscyllium plagiosum | reverse complement strand
TGCCATGATTCTCGAATATCTCGTGCGTGTCTCTTCTTAGCATGTCCTAGAACGGACGTGTTGTCCCATTCGAAGTGATGTCCTTCCTCATCCGTATGTAAAGATAATAGTGACAGTTGATTATGTCTTTTTGTGGCTGGTTGATGTTCATATATCCTGGTGGCTAGTTTCTGCCCTTTTGTCTAATGTTGTGCTTGTTACACGGTATTTTGGAAATGGTGGGATTAAAGGCAGATAAGGCCCTCAGAACTGTTGGCCTGCATCCGATGATTTTAAAACATGTGACCGCAGAGATAGTGGATGTATTACTTAGGACATACACAACCTTCCTTGGATTCTGGAACGATGCCAAAGTATTGAAAACTTAGTAACATGACACCCTTATTGATAACAGTAGGTAGCTACATGTTGGGAAATTACACAGCAGTGCGTTTGACCTCTGGAGTGGTGACGTTTCTTCAGCTAACTGAAAAGTATGAAATAACTGAACATTGGGAAAAACAAAGATCAATTCACCAGTGTCAACTGGTTTCATGAGGGGTAGGTTGTGCTTGACAAAACTGCTGGAGTTCCATTGAGGACATAACTTGCAACGTGGATCATGGGGATTCAGTGATATGTCAATATGTGCAATATCTATACCTTCAGAAGGTATTTGACAAGGTGCGACAAAACTAGCTGATCTAGAAGCTTATATCCCAGAGGTTTAAATGCAGGCGACTGAATTATTTAGAGGATTGGATAAATGTCAGGAAGCTGAATGTCGATATAAATGTCCTTCTCCAACAAACTGACACGAGCGAGGTGCTGCAGCTTCAGCTCGCAGGCTTCAATTATTTACAATCTATACAAATGAGTTGGAAGGAGAGACAGAAAGTAACAACACAACTCACAGATGGTGGGAAAATATGTGTAAAACTGGTTATTATGAGCAGATAAAGAGTTTACAGATGAATATTGCTAAGCTCAGAGAATGGGAAAGCACCTGGCAGACGGAATTTAATGTGCATAAGTGCAATGTTGTCTGGTTTGGAAGGAAAAATTAAAGGCTGAATAATTTCTTCAAGAGGAGCTGGTTCAAAGTGCTTTGATGTTGAAGGTTCTAGGTGCATTATGCATGCATCGTAGTAAGTAGGTATTCAGGTGCAACATATGTTAAGAAAGGCAAATGAAAGCCTGGCATCTACTCCCAAAAAAAACCCAAAAACGAAACTGGATTGCAAAGATGTTGCGAAACTTATCTAATCATGATACAGAGGAGCCGGTGTTGGACTGGAATACACATTTTTAAAATCATACAACACCAGGTTATAGTCCAACATGTTTATTT
>NW_025182922.1:1327-2608 GCF_004010195.1 Chiloscyllium plagiosum | reverse complement strand
TCCTGAAGAGTAACCCACTCAGATCCATTTTCCTACCCTCCATAAATTGCACACAGACCCCCAAGAGTGGAATTATTCCTGGGTTCCTTGTGCCATGAGGCAGCAGTGCTAACCCTCAGCCACCATGGAGTTGTAGTTGTGGGGCGGGGGGGAGGGGGGAGGCAATTGCAGTCCAGCAGAAAACAAAAACAGCCCACCTACTCTCCTACTGCACCAACTGTGAGAACTGGCAGGAGGTTCAGTTCTGGGGTGTGACCCAAGGCAGCATCACCGGTGGGATCTGATTGCTGGGAGCGCTGGTGTCCCCGCTGGTGCTTCCGCAAGTTGCAGGAAAACATGAACCTCTTCCCGCACTCAGGCCAACTGAAGGGCATCTCCCCGGTGTGGTCATATTTGTGCTTCAGTCGGGCGGAGGAACTGATGAAGGCCTTCCCGCACTTAGGGCAGCAGATTGGCCTCCCCAACCCCCCACCCCCCAATGTGGATCAGCTGGTGCTTCAGCAGTGTGGAGGAGCGGGTTAAGACCTTCCCTCATTCGGGGCAGGAGAACAGCTTCTCCCCGGTGTGGACGGACTGGTGCCTCAGCAGGGCCGAGGAATTGCTGAACGCCTTCCCGCACATAGGGCAACGGAACGACATTTGACCAATGGGCCAGTAGGTCGGAGGAAAGATCAAAGCCCTTCCTGCACTCGGGGCAGACGAACGGCCTCTCCTCAGTGTGGATCCACTGGAGTCTCAGCAGGTGGGAAGAACTGCTGAAGGCCATCTCGCACTTGGGGCCGGAGAACAGCCTTCCCCGGTGTGGACCAACTGGTGCGTCAGCAGGGCACAGGAATCACTGAAGGCCTTCCCACACTCCCCCCTGTGGACCCATTGGTGCTTCAGAACCCTTTCAAATTTCACAGTATCCTTCTGATAGGCGGGAGACCAGAAATGCACACAATATTCCAAAAGTGGTCTAACCAATGTCCTGTACAGCCACAACATAACTTCCCAACTCCAATACTCAGTCAAAGGATTGCAAAAGCTTTCGAAACCCGCACAAAACAACCAGGAAAGAATGGAGGGACAAACCGAATTTTTGAAAGTCAGCTTGGAAGCATCAATGAGAAATCGGCGGACTGGGTTTATTGGGTACCCGTTCTCCTTAATTACACTATATACGTATTTCTCTTCTGTTCTTCGTAGTTTCTCTGTGTTGCAGTGTGTAGTGGCTCATTGAAATAGTGTCCTGATGCAGCTTCGTTTGTGGGTGTTGGGTTGATTGCTTCTGTGGTTAAG
>NW_025182922.1:0-1116 GCF_004010195.1 Chiloscyllium plagiosum | reverse complement strand
AGTATCAGGATTCCTAGCAGAAGCAATAATGCAGTCTCAAACCAACAGCCCTTCCAACGATCCAAACCAAACTTTGTGTCCGCCACAGTGATGACACTTTTGTCATCAAAAAATGAAGTAAATTAGAGGAAACCTACAACACCATCAACAATATCCTTACTGGCATAAAATTCACAAAAGAGGAGAACAACAACAAAGTGCCATTTCGAGATGTCACAGTAGAGCGAACAGTCAATGGTAAATTCAAAACAGCGTCTACAGGAAAGCAACACACACGAACCAAGTACTTAGCTACAGAAGCAATGATCCCAAACCTTCCAAACAAGCCTGAATCAGGACACTATTTCAACGAGGCAATACACACTGCAGTTGCCAGTGACGACGAAGACCAAGAAGGAACTGCACAGCGCATTTAAGGAGAATGGGTAGGCAAAAGATCCACTGAGAAATACTTCCCTGACCGGGAATCGAACCCGGGCCGCAGTGGTGAAAGCGCCGAATCCTAACCACTAGACCACCAGGGAGACAGCAGTGCCCCCTCACAGCTCTAATGTAAATTGTTTCCCTGCCCGGAAATCGAACCTGGGCCACGATAGTGAGAAGGCTTCCACCAATGTCATTGCTTGTACCCATTGCTCCCGATGCGGTCTCCTCGACATTGGGGAGACTGGAGACTCCTCGCAGAGTCAAGTCACAGCGCTTGAGGGAACATCTCCACGACACCCGCAGCAATCAATCCCATCACCCTCTGGCCCAACATTTCAACCCCCCTCCCACGCAGCCGAGAACATGCAGGTCCTGGGCCTCCTCCATCGCCGCTCACTCTCCACCCGATGCCTGAAGGAAGAACGCCCCACCTTTCGCCTCGGATAAATTCAACCCCAGGACATACCAGTTTCCTCATTTCCCCTCCCCCCACCTTACCTCAGTTCCAACATTCCAGCTCAGCGCTGTCATCATGACCTGTCCTACCTGCCAATCTCCCTTCTCAACTGTCCGCACCACCCTCCTCTCTGACCTGTCACTTCCATCCCCACCCCCATTCACCTATTGTACTCTTTGCTACCTTCGGCCCAGCACCCTCCAATTTATCTCGCCATCCCTGGAAGTGTCCTG
>NW_025182921.1:0-2608 GCF_004010195.1 Chiloscyllium plagiosum | reverse complement strand
GAGCACCCGCGATACTGAGGAGATCGTGGATAGGACGTTTAGTGAACTGTTCACAACGCAGGTTAGGGTTGCTGAGGGAGACAGTGAATGGGTGGCCAAAAGAGAGAAAAAGAGTAAGAAGGCAGTGCAAGTGTCCCCTGCGGTCATCTCCCTCCAAAACAAATAAACCGTTTTGAATAATGATGAGGGAGATGGCTCACCAGGGGAGGGCAGCAGTTGCCAGGATCATGCCACCATGTCGGGCTTTGCTGTTCAGAAGGGCGGGGAAAGGTCTCGTAGGGCCATAGTCGTAGCGGATTATATTGTGAGAGGAGTAGATAGGCCGAAAACAGGACTCCCGGATGCTATGCTGCCTCCAAGGCGCTCGGGTCAGGGATGTCACTGATCAATGCAGAGCATTCTAAAAGGGGAGGGTGAACTGCCAGTTGACGTGTTGTATATAGGCATCAACGATATAAGTAGGAAACGTGGTGAGGTCCTGAAAGAAGAATTCAGGGAGCTAGGAGAGAAGTTAAAGGGGAGGACCTCAAAGGTAGTGATCTCAGGATTACTACCAGTGCCCCGTGCTGGCCAGTGGAGAAATGAAAGAATAGGCAGGATGAACACGTGGCTTGCGAGATGGGGTAGGAAGGAGGGGTTCAGGTTTATTGGACATTGGGTCCGGTCCTGGGGAAGGTGGAACTATTACAAAATGGACGGTTTACATCTGAATCAGACCGGAACCAATGTCCATGGGGACGTTTTGATCCTAATGTTGGGGAGTTTTTAAACTAATGTGGCAGGGGACTGGGAACCAGAAGAGAAAACAAGTAGGCTGTGAGATCGAGACTGGAGACTGTAAGAATTATGAAGATGACATTAATAAAGGGAAGAGTAGGCAGAGAGTGGATGAGCGCAAAAATCTCGTGACATGAAATGCATCTACTTTCATGCAAGGTGTATAGTGTGTAAGGCAGATGAACTTAGGACTTGGATTGGTATCTGGGAGTATGATGTTATTGCAATCACAGATACTTGGTTGAAGGAAGGACATGATGATTGGCGATGAAGTGTTCCAGGATATAGGCGCTTCAGACAGGACAAAGAGGCAAGCAAAAGTGGGGAGGGGGGGGTGTGGGCTGGATTTGCATTGCTGGTCAAGGACGACATCACGGCTGTGCTAAAGGAGCACTCTTGGGTAGTGAGGCATTATGGGTGGAGCTGAGAAGTAAGAAGGGTGCAGTTACACTGTTGAGGCTGTATTACAGACCTCCCAACAGTGAGCGTGAGGTAGAAGAACAAATAGGTAAACAGATTATGGAAAGATGTCGAGGCAACAGGGTGGTGGTGATGGGAGATTTTAATTTTCACATCATTGACTGGGATACACGTAACATCTGGATGGGGTAGAATTTCGAAGAAGCGTCCAGGGGAGTTTTCTAGAATAGTATGTCAATGGTCCGACGAGGGAAGGGGCCATATTGGACCTGGTACTGGGGAACGACCCAGGACAGGTGGTAGTAGTTACAGTGGGGGATTTCTTTGGGAACAGTAACCACAATTCTGTAAGTTTTAGAATACTCGTAGATAAAGCAGAGAGTGGTCCTAAGGGAAGAGTAGTAAACTGGGCTTAGGCCAATTATATCAAAATTAGGCAGGAACTCGGAAATGTGGATTAGGCACAGCTATTTGAAGGGAAATCCATATTTGAGCTGTGGGAGGCTTTCAAAGATAGGTTAAAGATGGTACAGGATAGGCATGTCCCGTTGAAGGCAAAGGATAGGAAGGGAAAAATTCATGAACCATGGATGCTAGGAGAAATTGTATGACTAGCCAAGAGGAAAAGGGAAGCATACATAAGGTCTAGGCAGCTAAGAAGAGAACGGGCCCTGGAGGAATATCGGACCAGTAGGCCAAGTCTTAACCATGGAATCAAGCGGGCTAAAATGGGTCATGCACTAGTATTCGCGAGCAGAATTTAGGAGAATTCCAAAGCATTCTATTCTTATATAAGAGGCAAGTGGGTAACTAGAGAAAGGATTGGTCCACAAAAGGATAATGAAGGAACACTGTGTGTCCAATCTGAGAGAATGGGTGAGATTCTGAATGATTACTTTACATCAGTGTTCACTGAGAAAAGGGGCATGGTGAATGTTGAGATTAGAGTTAGAAGATTGATTAGTCTGGATCACGTTGACATAAATAGGGAAGATGTGTTGGGTAGGCTACAGGTTATTAAGGTGGAGAAATCCCTAGGACCGGATGTGATCTATCCAGGTTGCTGAGGGAGGCGAGAGAGAAAATAGCTGGGGCCCTGACAGATACCTTTGTGGCATCCTTAAATACAGGTGAGGTGCCGGAGGACTGGAGGGTTGCTCATGTTATTCCCCCTGTACAAGAAGGGTAGTATGGCTATTCCAGATAACTACAGACCAGTGAGCCTCACTTAGTGGTGGGAAAGTTGCTGGAGTGGGTACTAAGGGAGAGGATCTACTTATATTTAGAAAAGAATGGGCTTATCAGAGATGGGCAACATTGTTTTGCGCGGGGGAGATCATGATTTACCAACTTAATTGAGTTCTTTGAGGAAGTGACAAAGGTGATAGATGAAGGAATGGCTGTTGATGTC
>NW_025182920.1:0-2608 GCF_004010195.1 Chiloscyllium plagiosum | reverse complement strand
TGGAATTAGTATCACAGTGATGCACTCCAGGAATAGTGTTCTGGAATTAGTATCACAGTGATGCACGCCAGGAAAAGTGTTTTGCATCTAGTATCGCAGTGAAGCACTCCAGGAAAAGTGTTTTGGAGATAGTATCACAGTGAAGCACACCAGGAAGAGTGCTTTGGTGTTAGTATCACAGTAAAGCACTCCAGGAAGAGTGGTTTGGAGTTAGAATCACAGGGAAGCACTCCAGGAAGAATGTTTTGGAGTTAGTATCACAGTGAAGCACTCTGGGAACAGCTTTTTCGAGTTAGTATCACAGTGAAGCACTCCAAGAAAAGCGTTTTAGGCTTACTCTCACAGTGAAGCACTCCAGGAAAAGCGTTTTAGGGTTACTCTCACAGTGAAGCACTCCAGGAAAAGTTTTTTGGAGTTAGTATCACGGTGAAGCACTCAGGGAAAAGCATTTTGGAGCTAGTATCACAGTGAAGCACTCCAGGAAAAGTGTTTTGGAGTTAGTATCACAGTGAAGCACTTTGGGAAAAGTGTCTAAGGGTTAGTATCACAGTGACGCACTCCAGGAAAATGTTCTGGAATTAGTATCACAGTGAAACACTCCAGGAAAAGTGTTCAGGAATTATTATCACAGTAAAAAACTGCAGGAAAAGTGCTTTAGGGTTAGTATCACAGTGAAGCACTCCATGAAAATTGTTCTGGAATTCGTATCACAGTCATGCACTCCAGGAAATGTGTTTTGGAGTTAGTATCGCAGTGAAGCACTCCAGGAAAAGTGTTTTACGGTTAGTATCGCAGTGAAGCACTCCAGGCAAAGTGTTTTGGAGTTAGTATCACAGTGAAGCACTCCACGAAAAGTGTTCTGAAGTTCGTATCACAGTAAAACACTCCAGGAAAAGGGTTTTAGGATTTGTATCACAGTGAAGCACTCCAAGGAAAAGTGTTCTGGAATTAGTATCACAGTGATGCACTCCAGGAAAAGTGTTTTGGAGCTAGTATCACAGTGAAGCACTCCAGGAAAAGTGTTTACGGTTAGTATCACAGTGAAGCACTCCTGGAAAACTGTTTTAGGGTTCGTCTCACAGTGAAGCACTCGAGGAAAAGTGTTCTGGAATTAGTATCACAGTGAAGCACCCTAGGAAATGTGTTTTGGAGTTCGTGTCACAGTAAAACACTCCAGGAAAAGTGTCTTAGGGTTATTATCATAGAACATAGATCATTGAAGAATACAGCGCAGTACAGGCCCTTCGGCCCTCGATATTACGCCGATCCAAGCCCACCTTACCAACACTAGCCCACTATCCTCCATATGCCTATCCAATGCCCGCTTAATTGCCCATAATGAGGGAGAGTCCACCACTGCTACTGGCAGGGCTTTCCATGAACTCACGATTCGCTGAGTGAAGAACCTACCCCTAACATCTGTCCTATACCTACCCCCCTATCACAATGATGCACTCCAGGAAAATGTTCTGGAATTAGTATCACAGTGAAGCACTCCAGAAGTGTTTTGGAGCTAGTATCGCAGTGAAGCACTCCAGGAAAAGTGTTTTGGAGTTAGTATCACAGTGAAGCACTCCAGGAAAAGTATTCTAGAGTTAGTATCACAGTGATGCACTCCAGGAAAAGTGTTTTAGGGTTAGTATCGCACTGAAGCACTCCAGGCAAAGTGCTTTACGGTTAGTATCACAGTTAAGCACTCCAGGAAAAGTATTGTGGAGTTAGTATCACAGTAAAACACTCCAGGAAAAGTGTTTTAGGGTTTGTATCACAGTAAAGCACTCCAAGGAAAAGTGTTCTGGAATTCGTATCACAGTGATGCACTCCAGGAAAAGTGTTTTGGAGCTAGTATCACAGTGAAGCACTCCAGGAAAAGTGTTTACGGTTAGTATCACAGTGAAGCACACCTGGAAAACTGTTTTAGGGTTAGTCTCACAGTGAAGCACTCGAGGAAAAGTGTTATGGAATTAGTGTCACAGTGAAGCACCCTAGGAAAAGTGTTTTGGAGTTAGTATCAAAGTAAAACACTCCAGTAAAAGTGTCTTCGGGTTATTATCATAGAACATAGATCATTGAAGAATACAGCGCAGTACAGGCCCTTCGGCCCTCAATTTTGCGCCGATCCAAGCCCACCTAACCTACACTAGCCCACTATCCTCCATATGCCTATCCAATGCCCGCTTAAATGCCCATAATGAGGGAGAGTCCACCACTGCTACTGGCAGAGCATTCCATGAACTCACGACTCGCTGAGTAAAGAACCTACCCATAACATCTGCCCTCTACCTACCCCCCTATCACAATGATGCACTCCAGGAAAATGTTCTGGAATTAGTATCACAGTGATGCATTCCATGAAAAGTGTTCTGGAATTAGTATCACAGTGATGCACTCCAGGAAAAGTGTTTTGGAGCTAGTATCGCAGTGACGCACTCCAGGAAAAGTTTTTTGGAGTTAGTATCACAGTGAAGCACTCCAGGAAAAGTATTCTCGAGTTAGTATCACAGTGAAGCACTCCAGGAAAAGTGTTTGAGGGATGGTATCACAGTGAAGCACTCCAGGAAAAGTGTTTTAGGGTTCGTATCACAGTGAAGCAATCCAGGAAAAGTGT
>NW_025182919.1:0-2607 GCF_004010195.1 Chiloscyllium plagiosum | reverse complement strand
CCATTTCCCCCGGGTTCCTGTCCGTTCCCCCCGGGTTCCTGTCCATTTCCCCCCGGGTTCCTGTCCATACATCCGGTTCTGGCTGTACTCGGTCATTCCTGGTGATGTGACCCACCCAAGGGCACTGGGCTTCTCCAGGATATTCACCCGGCACGGTGGCACAGTGGTTAGCACTGCTGCCTCACAGCGCCAGAGACCCGGGTTCAATTCCTGCCTCAGGCGACTGTCTGTGTGGAGTTTGCACGTTCTCCCCGTGTCTGCGTGGGTTTCCTCCGGGTGCTCCGGTTTCCTCCCACAGTCCAAAGATGTGCAGGTCAGGTGGATTGGCCATACTAAATTGCCCGTAGTGTTAGGTAAGGGGTAAATGTAGGGGAATGGGTGGGTTGGTCTTTGGAGGGTCAGTGTGGACTAGTCGGGCCGAAGGGCCTGTTTCCACACTGTAGGGGATCGATTCTATGAACATGACCAACAGTGGGTGATGGCAGTCGGGTGTGAACACTGCCTTTTATTACAGCCATGAGGGGGTTCAGGCTGTGGGGACCTGGGGAATGGTAGCATCACCAGTGAGGGGGAAGATTCCCAATGGTGGGAAAACCAAATCATGGGCCAACCCCCTGGAGCGACATGACCCTTTCAAGCAGAGTCAGGAAGTTGGATTCTGTCCTCAGAACATGGTAAGGTGTGTTTGGAGATGAGCAGAGTGTCTGAGGGTGAACAGCAGTGGACTGAGCACACTGCCCTGTGTCAGTGTGATGGTGTTGGAGCTGATCGTCCCAGTTCAGACTGACTGAGCTCTCTCCCAGTCAGGAAGGCCAGGATCAGGTTCCACAGGCCCAGCAGACTCTGGGGAATGGTTGTGTTAACTGCAGCTCTGAAGTCTATGTACAGGAGCCGGATCGAGGTGTCCTTCCCAGGTGGGTGAGGCCGGATTGGGGGGGAATGGCATGGTCTGTTGAGTGGTTTGGGATGATACACAAACTGCGGGGTGTCCAGTGAGGGGGTGTGGGGGTAGCAGGGTCTCATCACAAGCATCTCGAAGCACTTCATGCTGATGGATGTCAGTGAAATGGGGCAGTAGGTGTTGGGGCAGGACACTGGAGACGGCCTCAGCAGGGGGACGATGGGAGCAGCCTTGAAGCACGATGGAACTACAGCACAGCTCAGGGAGATGGTGACAATGTCCATGAAAACATCCACCAGTCTGTCCAAGCATCCCCTGGGCACTCTGCCAGGGATGGTACCTGGTCCAGCGGCCTGCCATGGTTGACTCTGCGTGGGGATTCCCTCACGTGGGGGCCGTGATAAGACTCAACACCCCGTCATTTTGTGCCTCAAATCCGTCCATAGAAGTTGTCCAACTGTTCCCGAGGGAGGTATCACCAGAACAGTCCAGTGATATGGGCCGGTGGTTGGTGGGGGCCTGAATATCTTTCCACATGCTCTGCGTATCACTGCTGTCCTGAAAGGGTGGGGGTGTGCGCGTGTGTGTGCGCGTGTGTGTACGCGCGTGTGTGCGCGTGCGTGTGTGCGTGCGCGTGTGTGTGTGTGTGCACGCTTTACCTCTCTGATGGCCCCGGGTCGGTTGGCCCTCGCTGTGTTTAGGCCCGCCTTGTCATCTGCTCTGAAGGCAGAATACGGGGCCTCAGCAACACACACACCTTTGCTGTCATCCATGGCGTCTGGTTGGGGTGAGGAGTGATGGTCTTGGACACAGTGACGTTGTCAGTACACTTGCTAAAGTAGCAAATCCCCACCACGGTGTACTCCTCGAAGCTGGAATCCCCAGTGGTTGCCCCTCCCTGAACACCAGCTCAGAGCAATCCTGAAGAGCAGACCTGCTTCCTGCCGGCCAGGATTTCCACGGGCTTGCGAATCGGTCTGAGCCAGCTGACGAGTGGCCTGGACGGTGGGATTACCAGAACAAGGACACGGCCTGAGGGGCTGAGGTGGGGCTGGGGCTGGGGCTCTGTCCTGGCTGCGTTGGGGATGTTTGTACAAACCAGGTCCCCCTCTCATCACAAAGTTGATGTGCTGATGGAATTTAGGGAGCACAGTTTTGAGATTCACATGGTTGTCATCTCCAGCAACAACAAACAGTCCATCAGGGCGTGTTCTACAGGTTACTACTGTCCTACAGGTCCCAGGGAGAAGCACTGGGAGGAACATATCCCCTGGCTACGAGAACCAGCGAAATCCCATCACATCTCAGTCACAAACTCCACCGATGATGAGCACTGATACTACAGTGAAGGGTATGGAGGTTAGTCTGACATTAGAGTTGGCCAGCACAGCATTGAGGACCGAAGGGCCTGTACTGTGCTGTACTGCTCGATATTGTAACTGCCCTCTGGCAGCCAGAGATGCCCTCACCCGGTGGATGTATAACAGGGGTCAGGTGGGCTCTGACTGGTGGAGATGTGATGATGGTGATGGTGATGGTGATGGTGACTGACAGTTAACTGCCAAACTGTGCGCAATGTGAAAGCAGGCAGATTGGATCTGATTGGTCAATGGAAAATTGTTGAGTTGGAATGGACACCGTGGACACACAACGGCTTCCTGTCGAGAAACCACACCCGGCACATCCCTTTACAGCAGGGTCACCCC
>NW_025182918.1:0-2607 GCF_004010195.1 Chiloscyllium plagiosum | reverse complement strand
TGTACCTGCACCCTGGGTCTTTCTGTTCGAATACACTCACCAATGCGCTACTGTTAACTGTATAAATCCTGCCCTAGTTTGTGTAACAAAAAGCAATACCTCACAGTTATCTGCATGAAGCTCTGCCTGCCAATCCTCAGCCCACTTTCCCAGTTGATCACGATCTCATTTTTCTCTAAGATAACCTTCTTCCCTGTCCACTTTTAGCCCCAATTTTGGGGGATTTGTCTACGAACTTACTATCCATGGTTACTATATTCTCATCTAAATCATTTACAAAAACAATGAAAAGCAGCAGACTGTTCCTTGGGGCACACCACTGGTCACGAGCCTCCAATGGACAACACATCTCTCCCAGCATCATCTACCTCCTACTGTCAAGCCAATTTTGTGTCTTATTGGCTAGCTCTCACTGATCCCCTGTGATGTAACCTTATGAACCAGGCTACTATGAGGAACTTTGTTGGGCCTCACTCAGGTCCACATAGACGCCGCATGCTGCTTTAACTTCATCTATCTTCCCGATCACCTCTTCAAAAACTGCAATCTAGTATGTGAGACATGGATTCCCAGACACAAAGCCGTGCTGAATATCCTTAATCAGTCTTTGCCTTTCCATCTCCTACAAACACTCACGCACCCTTGACATGAAACTCACTGGTCTGTAGTTCCCTCGGTTTTCCCTGCAGACAAATTACAAATAATGTAGAAAAATAAGCTGCTTCCAGCACTTCAACCATGGCTGTCAATGATACACATAAGAAAGTCAAGAGAACTGCAGATTTCGTAAACCGGAAATCTGAGTCAGAAATGTGCTTGAAAAGCTCAGCAGGTCTGGAAGTATCTGTGCAGAGAAATCAGAGTTAATGTGTTTCAACACGGGGTAACACCTCCCCCACCCCATCCCACACGCTAATTTAAACTTGCAAGACAGAAAAGATTTAGCCCGTGCTGTAATCTGTAAAAGTTCGGAAGGCCAAGAACCATCCTAAAGGTCAGTATTTAAAGTAAAAATTAACAACTTTTTTTTAAGATCTAACAGGGATAATTATCTTACAGCTATTTGAAACGCCTTTCTCTGACCTATCTTTTACTTTCTCCTCTACAACTGATCTTTTTTTTTCAGCTTTATACCCCAAAGCAACGGGTCATTTCATTTTTTTATAATATTGCCAAATGCCAAATTTAAAACTCGATTGTAGTTTAGCTTCTTGGGACATAATTTAAAAGGATTGAACAAATTTGATTTTATTTTTTGTCTCATAGCAACCCAGGTACTGCTAGCTGCTGAACCAAATGTTATATTCTAAATTTTCTAGAACTCACTGTGCTTGTAATTCCTTCAACTTTCCTAAAGGTACAATACCCTTTACACGTTCATAACACCTTCTCTCTCAAAAAAGAAGCATCATAATGAAAACACGGTCTCAATTGTTTTTTCTATTCTTTAAACACATTACCATAACATACAGATAACTGAAATCTAAGACCACCTTAACTTTTCCTATATACCTATATTTTACATTGGATAAATGCAAGTCTCGTCTAAACTTTATCATTTAAATCTGTGAGAACACCTCTGTGATTACATTCTTACGACATTCTACACGTCTATTTTTTTAAATGAGAAGTCTGTAACATAAGACTCCAACGAAATAGTCTTTAATGCATTCAAAGACTGTAAGCAGATTGGGATCCGTGTACACAACCGTGTTCAACACGGTGTTTGTGAGTACACATTAAAATGTCGTAAGGCTAGTGCCAAACTCAATAGTTCTTTCTCAATCATGGAACATGTTCTCTGGTTAATGTTGAGTTTCTTTGAAAAGTACAATCCTATCTCACCATCCTATAGCAGTATAGCTCCAACGCCTACGTTGCTAGTGTCGATGGCAATTTTGAAAGGTTTTGAAACGTTTGGTATGTCTAAAACTGATTTGGTGGTCAATATTTCTTTCTAATGGTCGAATGCCTCCTGGCGTTGTTCTGTCCATCAAAACTTTGTGTTCTTCTTCAGCAAATTGGTTAATGGTGCCACGACACTGCTGATGTTTGGAACAAATTTCCGATAGCATCCGCTGACTCCTAAGAAGCGAAGCACCTTATCCTTCGAGGTTGGTCGTGGAAATTCCTGGGTAACTTTTGTCTTTGTTTTCCATGGGGTCAACTTTCCATGACCGATGTTTTGTAACAAGAACATCACGTCTGCTTTCGTGAATTCAGTTTTGTTTAATTTTATCACCTTCCTGAAGAAGGGCTAATGCCCGAAACGTCGATTCTCCTGTTCCCTAGATGCTGCCTGACCTGCTGCGCTTTTCCAGCAACACATTTCCATCTCTGATCTCCAGCATCTCTAGACCTCACTTTCTCCTAATTTTATCACCAGTCTTGTTTCACGTATTCATTCAAAGAGCTCTGCCAACTGTACGAACTGATCTTTCCAGGACTTAGTAAAGATCACTACATCGTCCAAATGGATTGGACAGTTTATTAATCAGGCCACATCTCTGTTCATGGGTCATTGGAATTTGTTGGATGTGTTGTTAATTCCAAAGGGCATCACTTTGAGTTGATAGTCCATTTAGCGTTACAATTCAGAAATTTATT
>NW_025182917.1:0-2607 GCF_004010195.1 Chiloscyllium plagiosum | reverse complement strand
GCCAAAGATCAACAGATAAGCACCTGTCCATTGCTAGAACATTTTAGTCTATGATCTCTCCTCCCCTTTGACTGGAGCTGCTTCTTCCTGTTCGTGCTGTCGGTGATTCTCCTACTCATACTGTGTAATAACACACTGAATAAAGCCCATTTATTATTAAAAGATGGAAACCCTCTATCGGGATAATAAGAATCGACAGAGATTGACATTAATCACATTCACTGAACAAACAGGTCCTTACAGCAATATTCGAACTGCAATAAAAGTGAATTCGTACTCGGACTGGATGGAATAGATGAATTTTGCTTAGGCATGGACCATAAATCTTTCAATCTTTTTAGTCTTTCTTCTGTGTATGTGGGAGTAGTGCCAGTACACAGCAGGATAGTATATATTCACCCTGTTTATAAAATGAAGCAGGGATACAAAGCAGATCAGCTGCAGAATGTGACCGGTAGGAAATTTCCAGAGACTATAATACAGTATATAATATTTGCTGCCCATTGACTATGTTCAATGCTACTCCTGGTTTTAACTTATCGGTTGTCAAATCATTCCATTACCTTGAGACATCATTCAGAGCATCCAGAATGCTACTTGGGACAGGAGGAATCAGTTCTGTCCCCATCGTGCCTGTTACACAGGGACAGGATGAGACAATTCAGACTCATCGTACCTATTGCAGAGGAGCAGGAGGAGATTATGCAGCCTCATTGTGCGTGTTACAGAGGGATAGGGGAAGGCCATTTCTTCTTGAGCCTTTTACACAGGGACAGAAGGGAAGTATTCTGTTTTTTGAGCCTGTTACGCAGTAACTATCAGTTTTATTATTAATTGTGGGGAAGAACAGTCGTGATATAGGTGTTAAAAGCCATTTTAGAACATTTTAGACTACCACTTTGAAAAGTTGTTTGAGAACCTAGTGGCAGGAAAGTGGGAGGGCTTCGCAAATGAGATTGCAGCGTCTAGCGATAGTATGTTCCTGTTCATGAGGAAGGCAAAACTAGTAGGCGTAGGGAATGCGAGATCACGAGCGAAATTGAGACGTTGATCAAGAAGGAGAAGTAAGCATATGATAGGTATAGATAGCAGGGATCGAGTGAATACATTGGGGAATACAAGGGCTGTAGGACAACTCAAGAGGGAAATCAGTTTGGCAAAATGCAGACATGATGTACCTACAGAAATCGGGTAAGGGAGGATCCAAATTCTTCCAAATTAATTCACAAGAGTAACTAGTACGAGAGCAGATCTCCTTAAAAATCACCAAGGTTGCCTATGTTTGGATCCACAGGAGATGGGTGAGATACTAAATAAAAATTTCGCATCAGCATATACTGTAACGAAGGATATAGCAGGTAGAGAACTTGGGGAAATAAATAATAATATCATTTTACCGAAGAAGAGGAGCTGGAATTCTTAAAGTGCATTAAGGTAGATAATTCTCGGGCAACTGAACATGTGTACCAGAGAACTCTGCGAGAATTTAGGGAAAATATCGCTGGGCACCATGTGAGATAGTTATATCATGGATAGTCCAGCGAAGGTGTTGGAAGACTGGAGGGTGGCAAATGTAGTGTCATTCGTTCAGAAAGATGGTAAGGAAAAGTAAGGGAACTATAGACCTGTGCGTCTGACGTCAGTGGAGGGCATCTTGTTCGCAGAGAGGATGTGGATGCTGAGGAACAGGATTTACTTGTGTTTGTAAAGGCAAGGACTGATTAGGGATAGTAACCATGGCTTTATGCTTGGGAAACCATATCTAATTAACTTGACTGAGTCATTTGAAGAAGTGATGAAGAAAATTGATGAAGGCACAGCAGTGGAAGTTGACTACATGGACTGCAGTAAGGCTTTCATAAAACGTTCCTCATCGCAAACTGGTTCGCAAGGTAAGATCACGTGGAATCCAGGGAGAGCTGGGGGTATGTGTCTCGAAGGTTAGAGACAGAGGTGGTAGTGGAGGATTGTTTTTGGGACTCGTGGTCTGTGCATACTGGTGTACACAAGGATCAAATGGACTTTCAAATGTAAATAAATGATCTGAATGTGAATGTAATATGAATTGTTAGAGAGTATGTGGATAATACCAAAATTAGTCATGTAGTGGACAATGAAAGTGATTAACTCAGAGTACAGTGGAACTATGATCAGATGGATCAAAGGGCCCAGGAGTGGCTGATATTTATTTTAGACAATCGGAAGGTGTAGCATTTCGGTAAGTCAAATCAGAGCAGCACTTCTCGGTAGGATTCTCAGAAGTTTCGCAAAAAACAGACATGTTAAGAAAAATTATGGAAGCCCCCTCGCATGGAAACATGCTACGCGGACCATTGAGTCCACACTGACCCTCCAAATACCATCCAACCATACACACTGTTACATCACCCTGGTAACTTTACATTTCCCACTGCTAATCCACTACAACTGAAGATACTGATAGGCAATTTAGCAAGGGAACAACATCAAACCTGCACGTTTTTGGACTGTGGGAGGGCAGACAAAAACCCCGAGGATACTCGCATAGACCCAGGGAGAATGCAGAAAACCCACACGGACAGTCAACCAAGCGTGGTATCGAGTCCGTGTCCTTAGTGCTTTGAGCGA
>NW_025182916.1:1610-2607 GCF_004010195.1 Chiloscyllium plagiosum | reverse complement strand
AAAGAAAGGAAAATGCAGATTGTTGCTACAACCATCTTTGCAGTTTTCTCCGTGCAATACTTAGTTTTCATCTGATGAATACAAATGGCAACAAATCAATCAAAAGAAAAAGCAACAGTGAAGCAGACAGAGCAATCCATGGTTAAGAGGATCAGGGCATAGATAACACTACAAACAGGAGTGATGTGCAGGAAACACGGTGGATAATAATAGAAAGAGAATCGGCGAAGGATGAAATAAACAATGGTGAACAGTAGGTCAGACGCTGCCATGGCCATCAGATAGCGAGTGGTGCATGTAGAAAGGCCACACTTCTGCCGAGTTAAGATTACAATCACCACTAGACTAACTGTAAGAGAGAGAGAAAGGAATAAACAGACACTAAGTTGCTGATCAAATATTCTCCATGCCTGAGCCCAGACTTAAAATAATGGCACAAAGATAATTGTTGCTCCATGTCATATGAAGCTTAAAGAATCTGAACCACAGCAGCAACCTCACTCTAACTGAATCATTTGCACTTTTAAAAAACTTGGGGAAGAACATAAAAGATGGGGTCCTGGGCTAATGGTCGGATACTTGGATGAGCAGAGTGTGGATGAGCAGAGGGATCTTGGTGTCCATGTACACAGATCTCTGAAAGTTTCCACCCAGGTAAATAGTGCGGTGAAAAAGGCATATGGCGTACTGGCTTTTATTGGTAGAGGAATTGAGTTCTGGAGTCCTGAGGTCATGTTGCAGTTGTATAAGACTCTGGTGCGGCCGCATCTGGAGTATTGTGCGCAGTTTTGGTCACCGTACTATAGGAAGGATGTGGAGGCACTGGAACGGGTGCAGAGGAGGTTTACCAGGATGTTTCCTGGAATGGTAGGAAGATCGTATGAGGAAAGGCTGAGGCACTTGGGGCTGTTTTCATTGGAGAAAAAAAGGTTTAGGGGTGACTTGATAGAGGTGTACAAGATGATTAGGGGTTTAGATAGGGCTGACCATGAGAACC
>NW_025182916.1:0-908 GCF_004010195.1 Chiloscyllium plagiosum | reverse complement strand
TCTCGGTGTAGGTGATGCTCCTTTGTTTTTGTTCCAGTCTTATTCAGCTGCCGTACTGTGATGACTGTCTTTGCGCCATTCATTTGATCAGCTCAATGTGGAGTAACTTTATCAACTTATTTAAAATTTCCACAAATTCCCGGTACTCAACAGACCTTCTTTGGCATTTTTCTCCCGTCTTCAATTCCTCCAATTCCGTTTCAGGCAATTGTCTCTCTGTTACTATCATGCATAAGCTATCATGGTCCCACCCATCTCCATTCCTTTGTCCTGTTGCCCCCTTTATCTATCTCGTTGTTGGTATTGTCGACAGCGAAGGTTATCTAAGATTACTAAGGGACTTGGTCAAGTGAGACAACAGGCTGATTGGTGGCAGATAGAGTTCATTGCAGTTTAGTAAAATAAACAAGGTCAGGACTTGTACAGTTAATGGTAGGGCCCCAGGTAGCTTTGTCGAATGGAGACACCGAGGGATTCAGGCACATTGTTCCGTTAAGGTTGTGTCACAGGTAGGCAGGGTGGTTAAGATGATGGGTTAACATGCTTGCTTTCAAGTGATGAGGCCACTTTTGGAATACTGTGTATTGTTTGAGTCACCCTGCTCTATGAAGGATGTTACTAAATTGGAGAGGGTTCAGTAAAGATTTACCAGGATGTGTGAGAGGTGGAGGGTTTGAGTTATAAAAACAGGCAGGATAGGCTGGGAATGTTTTGACTGAGCGTAGGAGTTTGAGGGGTGACCGTTTGGAGGTTTATAAAATCGTGAGGGGCATAGATAAGATGAATAGCAAAGGTCTTTTCCTTAGGGTGGTGGAGTTCAAAACTATGCACCATATTTTTAAGATGAAGAAGGTTTAAAAAGGACATATTAAGCAATTTATTTCTGAATGCAGAGAGTGGTTCATGTG
>NW_025182915.1:0-2607 GCF_004010195.1 Chiloscyllium plagiosum | reverse complement strand
CAGACGAGAGGCATTCAAGTTGAATAAAATATAGTTGCCCAATGAAAGCGGAGTAGACAGTTCTCCAAGCTCAGCTGTCCTGTGGTTTGTTTGTTTTTTACCGATCGGGGCAGGCCGATGCTGATCCTCCCTCTCTTCAAACTTCACTCATGTAAAACCTGTCTTTCATGTTTTCCTTTGTTTTGCAAATGCGTGTTTATGGGGATTGTTTCAGGTATTTGGAACAGCTTCATTTAGTTGCGATCATCTGTTTCCTTTACAGATTGTTAAAGGTATTCTGCATTCTGAACTCTTTTATTTGTCGAAAGTTCGATAATCTTGCAAATAAGTTCTTTCTTGTTTTAACTTAAGCGGTTGGGCCAGCGACATCACTCGAAAATCCACAGGGTCAAGGTTACATTTTTGAAATGTTTTGGGGGCATCTGGCCTTGTCCATAACTCACTGATGACTATACAGGTGAACGCATACATTCGCAGACAGCCACTGTATCATGCAAATAATGGAGGTGAGCCGTACAGGAGATGCAGAAGAGATGCAAACATGTCAGCATTGGAAGAACGGCTGTGAAACAGCTGTTGGACGCATAAGACTGGTAAACAAACAGAATGACTTCGCTCTTTTTAATTGTTTCTCATAAGTGAAAGTATTAAGTGCCCGGCTAATATTTAAAGATGTGTGATTAGTTCACAAACATTTCGTTCTTGTATTTGATGGACATTTTATTAACATTCCTTGTTGTCTTGTGCAATAAAATACATGACTGAGAGCAAATATTGCATATCATTCGGGAAAGAATTATGCAATCAACCAGTTCAGCGATAGATGAGGTCGGTGGTGTTTGCTGTGTGAGATAATATACATCTTTTCACAGTGACTATATTAACAGAAACCTCTCACAGTAGCATGTTTCTGCGAATGAAATCCCATGACCATCGATTTGATTCTCCCTCTTAACCTATCCGACCAGACAGGCTGTGAGCTAGCATCCAATTTAGCGTGGGCAGCTCTTGCAATGAATTCACTTAATGCAGTCGTGAACCCTTCCGTGGAACAGACTGCCCTGCACGAAGGGTGGTGCAGATTCAGAAAGCAGAGATATCATCGAAAAATCACAGGTTGTGAAAGTATTGTAAAGCATTCTGGAACAACTGCTAATTATAAGCATTTTGTTTGGGAAGCTGCAATGAATAGGCAAAGTCATAACTAAGACTGGGAGGCTGTGATTATAAAAAAATGAAATCAAAACATCAAAATACATTTACTTACGTATTTAGGTTGATTACAAACTTTTGGCCCTGAGCAACTATCTGTGCCAGTGAGTCGCCCAGTATCTCAAAAACTGACTTGTCAGTTTATTGGCATGGACAAAACACAAAAGGTTTGATGAAGACATATGCAAATGTTCCTGATGCACACGAGAAGTCGATACATTCGTATGAGTCAAGTGACCAATTTCTTTCCTGCCAACGTTTCATAATAATGAATTTATAGAAATCGGGCACCGGTGTATTATTCACTGGTGGTTTTCCTTTCTGTCTCACAGAGAACTTGGGCACAATTTGGATTCTTTCACGAAGAAATTATGGTCTTTCCAAGTGTCTCACTGTGTACATGCTAGCCATGGCAATAACAGATCTACTGGTCCTGATCATCAATATTACACTTCATCACATCTGCAGTTACCACTTTCCTTTGTCATTCCTGTCCCATACTCCTGTTTGCAGAATCATTATGTACATGTTCGCTGTCACTCCCGATTTATCTGTTTGGTGCATTGTTTCTTACACGTTTGACCGATTTGTCGTGATCTGCTGCCAGAAATGTCAAGCAAAGTATTGCACAAAAATAACTGCAGTCATTCTGGTAATTACTATCATGGTAGTGATCGTACTGAAGGAAATACCAGTTTTGTTTGCTTATGAACCTGAGAAAATTATTAACAACGTGCAGTGGGGCTGCCGGTCCCGGGCAGCATCTTTATCCTCTTCTGCAGGTTTAGGTTATGTCTGGTTTTACAGCGCCTGTGTCATTTGCATTCCCTTCGCTCTGATTGCTTTATGTAATTCATTAACCATCAAACGTATTGTACTGGCGAATCGAAGCCGCACTGAACTTCAGAACTCCAAGATTGGGAATCAGAGTGACTCGGAAATGGAGAACAGCAGGAAGTCCATCATTTTATTATTCTCAATATTAGTTAGTTTTCTCTTGCTCTGGCTGACAAATGCCGTGACGTTAGGTCTTACCAAAATAACAAGCACCGTTTATTATCGAGGCAAGTCCACGAACCCAGAATTTATCGCCAGTGAAGTGGGAGGTATCTTGAAGTATTTTAGTTGCTTTCTAAACCCTTGTATTTATGCAGCGACTCAGAGCAAATTCAGAACAGAATTGAAAACTATGGCAAAAACTCCCTGGGTATTAATTCGGAGATATGCTCGACAGCTGTCCATGAAATGAATTCTGTCGTAAAATTGTTTAGCCAACAATGTTTTACTTTTACATCGTTCTCCATCTGAAAATATCCTTGTTTCTGGTAAAAATGAAACCCGACTCTTTTCTCCATTCACATGTATTGGCCTTATCAGAGCAACTTTGCTGTGGAT
>NW_025182914.1:0-2607 GCF_004010195.1 Chiloscyllium plagiosum | reverse complement strand
CAAAGCAAGTTCAGTATTGGATTATAGATGAATCCTCAATAATATTCACCTCTGAACCAATTTCATTGTCCTTCAATGTAAACTCTCCGGCTGGACCCTTTAGCTGAGAAGATAGCACAGAACTGGAATCAGAGAAACACTTCAGTTTTCATTCCTTCTATTTCTCTGCAAAATGAGATGACAAAAGACACATGTTGAGACACATTCAGAATAAACAAATATATTTCTTGGTTTGAGTACTAAACATCCACCTGTTAAAGGAGTTTCCCAAATCCAACATCATAAATTCAGGACGTGAATTTACAAAATGATTTGAGAGATCTCGTAATTTAATGACAAGGTTATGTTATAGAGGCGATTTGAGAGATTTGATATATGCATCACATATTTTTCTAACCGCCAATTCTGTTTTTCCAACTATTATTTGGAAAACAAAAAGTTGGGAAAAAAGGAAAAAAACGTTATTCATGAACAGAATCAATCTTCTATTATAACTGAATTGAATGGCGGGCCTAGCTACCCGGAATGCCCAGCAGAGATGAAAGCACTCTATACTCACGAAAGGCGAGGGCAGCACATTGGCAATATCGCCTTTATCTCCGTTGGAAATGGGAAGAGATGCGTTTCTGCACATGTTAAGGCTGCAGGAGCTGGAGAGCTTTTAAAAACTCTTTCAGCGATAAGCGAGCACGTCGAAAGATATGGACGGAGAAAAAGAGTGAACTATTCCACTCCAGTGGGCAGCACCGTGGCACAGTGGTTAGCACTGTTGCCTCACAGCGCCAGAGACCCGGGTTCAATTCCCGCCTCAGGCGACTGACTGTGTGGAGTTTGCACGTTCTCCCCGTGTCTGCATGGGGCTGCTCCGGTTTCCTCCCACAGTCCAAAGATGTGTAGATCAGGTGAATTGGCCATGGTAAATTGCCCGTAGTGTTAGGTATAGGGGTAAATGTAGGGGTATGGGGTGGGTTGCGCTTCGGCGGGTCGGTTAGACTTGTTGGGCCGAAGGACCTGTTTCCATACTGTAATGTAATCTAATCTAAACCCATTACCCGGTGCTGCAGTGTCCTTTAGCTTTATAACAGGTGATCTTTGAAACAAACAGCAGTCTACCTGAATCTCTGGATTTTTTTGCAGGTGACATTTGAAGCAAATGGTGCTTGAGAATCCAGGCCTTCTTAGTTAGAGGGGAGTTCTTCAGGGTCGATTCTTTGGCCGAACCAACTTCAGCTGCTTGGCCAATCACTTTCCCTTCATAAGTAGGGATCTTGGTTGACAATTGGACAATATTCAGCATCATTTTCAATTGCTCAGATACTGATGTAGCGCATATCCATGTATTTGGTTTGTACGTTTGCTCGCTGAGCTGGTAGGCTTGTTGTCATTGAGCTGTAAATGTGTTGCTGGAACAGTGCAGCAGGTCAGGCAGCATCCAGGGAACAGGAGAATCGTCGTTTCGGGCATAAGCCCATCTTCAGGAATGAGGAAAGTGTGTCCAGCAGGCTAAGATAAAAGGTAGGGAGGAGGGACTTGGGGGAGGGGCGTTGGAAATGCGATAGGTGGACAAAGGTCAAGGTGAGGGTGATAGGTCAGAGTGGGGTGGGGGCGGAGAGGTCAGGCAGAAGATTGCAGGTTAGGACGGCGGTGCTGCAGAGGCGAAAATTCAACTCACCTCTTGACTGCCTTCCTACAAGATGAAAGTCAGGTGTGATACGGAATCCTCTCCATTCACCTGGTTGAATGCTGCTTCAACAACATAAAAAGCTCATCAACATGTGGGACAGAACAGTACTCTTCATTACCAATAACCTTCACCATTCCCTTTCTTCACCACTGATGTACAGTTGCAGCAAAGGGTATCATCTCTTGTATAACATCCTTCTGGACAGTGGCCTGTGCTATCCACCAGTTGGCTACGTACATCGCTCAACAGGTTTGCACCTCAGGACGCACAATGTCTCATAGATGAACTGACCACAGAAATTATTTAACATTATCCAGTTAACATTTTTTTTTTAAATCACAGACCGAGAAGACATAAATATGTTGTGTTTATGGGAAAGGATTCAACAGATATGTGAGGAGATCAGCAACATAGAAATGTCTGGTTTGTGAGAAGGATTGCAAATTCACAGGCCAGCTGGAGACTAATCGACAATGACATTCTGGGGAGACACCGTTCACCTGTTCCATATGTGGGAAGGGATTTACTCTGTCATCCAACTTCATTTAACACCAGTGGGTTTACACTGACAAGAGAGCTTGCCCCTGATTGTGAGGAAAAAAACCTTTAAGATCTATAAAGGTCTTAAATTCAATGGTCTTTATTTAACCATCACCCTGTTCCCATGGGATATCATCTCTTGTATAACATCCTTCTGGACAGTGGCCTGTGCTATCCACCAGTTGGCTACGTACATCGCTCAACAGGTTTGCACCTCAGGACGCACAATGTCTCATAGATGTTGGGAACAACGACCTGATTTATTCAGGAAGGGTCCGTTTTGCTTTTGATGATGGTTTTTGCATCTTTTGGATCATTTGGGATGAGATGTAGAATAGAGGAAGGAGGTATTTCTGAAATTGGATTTGTTGGTTCTGAGATTT
>NW_025182913.1:0-2607 GCF_004010195.1 Chiloscyllium plagiosum | reverse complement strand
CTTGGACTCCTCCATCGCCAGACCATGGCAACACAACGTCTGGAAGAAGAGCGCCGCATCTTCCGCCTCGGAACCCTCCAACCACAAGGGATAAATGCAGATTTCTCCAGCTTCCACATTTCCCCTCCCCCCATCTTTTCTCAGTCCCAACCCTCAGACTCAGCACTGCCTTCTTGACCTGCAATCTTCATCCGGACCTCTCCGCCCACACCCCCTCTCCGGTCTATCACCCTCACCTTAACCTCCTTCCACCTATCGTATTCCCAACGCCCCTTCCCCAAGTCCCTCCTCCCTATCTTTTATCTTAGCCTGCTTGGCACACCCTCCTCATTCCTGAAGAAGGGCTTATGCCCAAAACATCGATTCTCCTGTTTCTTTGATGCTGCCTGACCTGCTGTGCTTTTCCAGCAACACATTTTTAAGCACACCCTGTTACATCAATGTGAAATTCACTGTCTTCTGTAACTCACACTGGTACATCAATGTGAAATACACTGCCCTCTGTAACACACCCTGGTATATCAGTGAGAAATACACTGCCCTCTGTAGCACATCCAAGTATATCAGTGTGAAATAAATTACCCTCTGTAACACATCCTGGTATGTCAGTGTGAAATACACTGATGTCTGTAACACACCCTGGTATATAGGTGTGAAATGCACTGCCCTCCGTAACACACCCTGGTATATCAGTGTGAAATACAGTGCCCTCTGTAATGCACTCTGGTATATCAATGTGAAATAAACTGACCTCCGGAAGAAACACTGGTACATCAGTGTGAAATACACTGCACTCTGGAACACACTATCGCATATCAATGTGAAATACACTGCCCACTGTGACACATCCTGGTACATAAGCATGACATATACTGCCCTCTGTAACAGACTGTGGCATATCATTGTGAAAACCACTGCCCTTTGTATCGCACCCTGGTATATCAGTGTGAAATACACTGCCCTCTGTAACACACCCTGAAACATCAGTGTGAAATATACTGCCTTCTGAAACACATCTGGAAACATCAGTGTGAAATACACAGGCCTCTGAAACACACCATGATATATCAGTATGAAATGCACTGCCCTCTGTAACACACTGTGGGAGATCAGTATGAAATTCACTGCCCTCTGTTACACACCCTGGTATATCAGTGTGAATTACACTGCCCTCTGTAACGTACTCTGGTATATCAGTGTGAAATAAACTGCCCTCTGTAACAAACACTGGTACGTCAGTGTGAAATACACTGCCCACCGTAACACACCCTGGTATATAAGCATGACATACACTGCCCTCTATATCACACCCTGGTACATCAGTGTGAAATACACTGCCCTCTGTAACAGACTGTAGTATATCAGTATGAAATACATCACCCTCTATAATAGACTGCAGTACATCAGTGTGAAATACACTGTCTTCTGTAACACATCCTGGTACATCAGTGTGAAATACACTGTCCTCTGTAACTCACCCTGGTATTTCATTGTGAAATAAAGTGCCCTCTGTAACACATGCTGGTATATCAGTGTGAATTACACTGCCCTCTGAAACACAACATGGTATATCAGTGTGAAATACACTGCCCTCTGTAACACATCCTGGTATATCAGTATGAAATACACTGCCCTCTGTAACACACACTGGTATATCAGTGTGAAATACACTCTCCTCTGTAATACACCCTGGTATTTCATTGCAAAATAAATTGCCCTCTGTAACACACCCTGGTATATCAGTGAGAAATACACTCTCCTCTGTAACACACCCTGGTATATCAGTGTGAAGTAACTGCCCACTGTAACACACCCTGGTATATCAGTGTAAATTACACTGCCCTCTGAAACACAACATGGTATATCAGTGTGAAATACACTGCACTCCGAAACACATCCTGGTACATCAGTGTGAAACACACACCCCTATGTAACACACACTGCGAATTTAACTGCCCTCTGTAACACACCTTGGTATAGCAGTGGGAATTGCACTGCGCGCTGTAACCCACCCTGGTATCTCAGTCTGAAATAAATTGCCCCCTGTAACACACCCTGGTATATCAGTGTGAAATACACTGACCTCTGTAACCCACCCTGGTATATCAGTGTGAAATACGTTGCCCTCTTTAAAACACCCTGCCATATCATTGTGAAATAAACTGCCCTCTGTAACACACCCTGGTATATCAGCACGAAATACACAGTCCTCTGTAACACACCATGGTACATCAGTGTGAAATAAACTCCCCTCAGTAACACACCCTGGTTTATCAGTGTGAAATACATTGCCCTCTTTAAAACACCCTGCCATTGCGGTGGGCAAATTAGCTGCGCTCCGTCACACACTCTGGTATATCAGTGTGAAATACACTGTCCTCTGTAACTTACCCTGGTATTTCATTGCGAAATAAAGTGCCCTCTGTAACACATGCTGGTATATCAGTGTGAATTACACTGCCCTCAGAAACACAACATGGTATATCAGTGTGAAATACACTGCCCTCTGTAACACATCCTGGTATATCAGTATGAAATACACTGCCTTCTGTAACACACACTGGCATATCAGTATGAAATACACTGCACTCCGTAACACACCCTGGT
>NW_025182912.1:0-2607 GCF_004010195.1 Chiloscyllium plagiosum | reverse complement strand
GGTCGGTTCACCAGGGGATTAACCGGGTCAGCTCACCAGGGGATTAACCGGGTCAGTTCACCAGAAAACTCACCGGGTTGGTTCACCAGGGGATTAACCGGGTCAGTTCACCAGAAAACTCACCGGGTTGGTTCACCAGGAGATTAACCGGGTCGGTTCACCAGGAGATTAACCGGGTCAGTTCACCAGAAAACTCACCGGGTCGGTTCACCAGGAGATTAATTGGGTCAGCTCACCAGACAATTAACCGGGTCAGTTCACCAAAGGAGATTTACCGGGTCAGTTTACCAGGGGATTAACCGGGTCAGTTCACTGGGAGATTAACCGGATCAATCCACTGGGGGATTAACCAGTTCAGTTCACTGGGGGGATTAATTGGATCAGTTTACCAGGGGACTAAACAGGTTGGTTTACCAGGGGATTATCTGGATCCATTCACCAGGGGATTAACCAGGTCAGTTCACTGGAGGGATTAACCAGGTCAGTTTACCTGGAGATTAACCAGGTCAGTTCACCAGGGGATTAACCAGGTCGGTTTACCCGGAGATTAACCGGGTCGGATCACCAGGGCATTAACCGGGTTGGTTCACTCACACAATCCCATGATGCTCTGTACATCCCCCTGTGACATCCCTCAGTTGAGTTCCTCATGAACTTTGCCCCTTTGTCCTGCCCTCCCCGCCGTGCCCACACTGACCTCCATCGAGCGCGGTGTTGCCCCACCCAGAGACCAGGCACTGGGTACCGTTACGGGGGCAGGAGTCGGGCAGTTGGACGGGCCGGACTTTGCCGTTGAGCCTGACGGCGGGAGAGACCTTCAGCAACATGATGTCATTGTCCGTGGTTCCGTAATCGTAGCCAGGGTGTCGGATGGCTCGGGTCACCCTGAGGGACTGCCGGGAGCGTTCCTCCATCGATAGGTCGTGGGCCCCAACCCACACGTTCAACAGCTTGGGCCTGGAGTGACAAACCATAACAGGGTGAGGCCAATCTGCCCCTCTCTCCTGTTGTGCTAGCTCAGCAGCTGGTCTGCATTCCAAGCTCTGCCTCAGGGTTTAGCTAAAGCTACACAAGGAATTGAAGACAGGCTGAAACATAACAGCTAGGAGCAGGAGTAGGCCATTCAGCCCCTCAACACTGCCCCACCATTCAGTAAGATCATGGCTGACCCTTTCACTGATGCAGAGCTTAAAACATTCACTGAAGTCGCGTCAAATGCTTCACTGGGCAGGGATTTCCATAGATTCACAATCATAGCTATGGTGGCTCAGTGGTTAGCACTGCCGCCTCACAGAGTCAGGGTCCCAGGTTTGATTCCAGCCTCCACTGACTGTGTGGAGTTTGCACGTTCTCCCGGTGTCTGTGTGGGTTTCCACCGGGTGCTCCGGTTTCCTCCCACAGTCCAAAGATGTGCAGGTTAGGGTGGACTGGCCATGCTAAATTGTCCCATAGTCCCCAGGGATGTGCAGGTTAGGGTGGATTGGCCATGGGTAATTGTCCCATAGTGCCCAGGGATGTGCAGGTTAGGGTGGATTGGCCATGCTAAATTGTCCCATAGTGCCCAGGGATGTGCAGGTTAGGGTGGATTGGCCATGCTAAATTGTCCCATAGTGCCCAGGGATGTGCAGGTTAGGGTGGATTGGCCATGCTAAATTGTCCCATAGTGCCCAGGGATGTGTCAGTTTGGTGCATTAGTCAGGGGTAAATAGGGTGGGGGGAATGAGTCTGGGTGAAGGACTCTCCCCGTGTAAGTAAAGGGGGACTTGGTGACAGGATTACGACCTCTGTGGGGTTACGTCAATCACCTGTCATTCTTTGAACCTCCAACGAGTGCAGGCCCACCCTCTCAGAGGGACCTTGGAGTTCAGGTGCACACTTCTCTGAAAGTAGGGTCCCAGGTAGACAGGGCGGTGAAGGGGGCTGGTGGCACACTGGCCTTTATCAGTCAGGGCAGTGAGTACAGGAACTGGGAAGTTATGTTGCAGTTGTAGAGGACGTTGGTGAGGCCGCACTTGGTGTATTGTGCTCAGTTTTGGTCACCCTGCTACAGGAAGGATGTTATTAAACTGGAAAGAGTTTATCAAGGATGTTGCCGGGACTCAAAGGTCTGAGTTATAGGGAGAGGCTGGACAAGATAGAACTTATTTCTTCAGAGTGTAGGAGACGAAAGGGGGACCTTATGGAAGTGTATAAGATCATGAGAGACATGGATAGGGTGAACACACTCAGGGGTGGGGAATCGAGGACTAGAGGGCGTCATGAAGGGAACATGAAGGGGCAACTCCCTCAGAGTGAACAGACCCTCTGACCCTCCTGGAACTATCTGTCAGCCAGGACTCCCTGATTAGACCCAAGTTAACAGCCCCAATCAGGGAACTCTGAATCCATGAGGTCCCCTTTGGTTGACCCTGTTACACTCACTGTCGTGACAATATTGAACCAGAAACGTTTCGCATTGGGAACTGAGAGGGGTGTCGTTGTTCCCCCTTGTGGGAGAGGCCAGGACCAGAGGGTCGACTCTCAGGATAAGGGGTCGCCCGTCGAGGGCAGCAATGAGGAGGAATCCCCTCTCTCTGAGGGGACTGAATCCTTTACCGCAGAGTGCTG
>NW_025182911.1:0-2607 GCF_004010195.1 Chiloscyllium plagiosum | reverse complement strand
CCTGCACATCTTTGGACTGTGGGAGGAAACTGACGCAGACACGGGGAGAACGTGCAGACTCCACACCGTCAGTCGCCTTAGGTGGGAATTGAACCCGGGTCTCTGGCGCTGTGAGGCAGCATTGCTAACCACTGTGCCACCGTGCCGCCCACAGATGGGCTTTCCTCAACGTAATCAGACAATAGAGTTGGTGCTGGTCTTTCTTGGCTATGAAGGTGATGTCGAGGGACAGGTTAGTTTATTTGCCAGATGGATACAAATAAATTTGGTGCTCTTGACATTCTCCACGGGGTAAAGCATCGACATTCAGCAGGGAGTGATCTGTCTGTGCCGTGCTAATGTCAGCAAACATCTCTTTCGTTTCGTCAACGTTCGTAGACAGATTGATGGCTCTGCACTAGTCCGTTAGCTGCAGCACGTTGCCTCCATATGCTGTACACTTCGTTCCTGCTAATGAGACCCACTACCGCCCTGTCAACAGCTAACGTAATAATATAATTTAACTGGACATCAATTATCTTTCGTGGGAAAGCAGGGTGAACAGAAGTGGACTCAGCAGGCAGCCTCGGGGTGCCCCCGAGCTCAGTGTGATGGGGTTGGAGATGCTGTTCCCAATCCGGGTTGACGGGGGTCTCCCAGTCAGTAGGTCCACGATCCTCTTGCAGAGGGATGTCTTCAAGCCCAGCAGACTCAGCTTTCCAAACAGGTGCTGACGAATGATACTGTTGAATGCAGAACTGAAGGTAATGAAGATTAACATGATGTAGGTGTCCTTCTGTACTACGTGGGTGAGGGCCAGATGCAGGATGGTGGATATGGCGTCATCTATTGAGCGCTTGGAATGAAATGCAATCTGCCAAGTGTCCAGCGAAGGTGGTTGGGGGCAATGGGGATCAGGGTCAAAACTTGCCTCATCACGAGCCTCTCGAAACACTTCATTCTGATGTGTTAACGCAACGGGATAATCGACATTGCGACAAGACATTGAAGACTTCTTCGACACAGGGACGATGGTAGTGGCCTTGATGCACTTTCGAACGATGTCACAACTCAGGGAAATGTTGCATATGTCCATGGAAACATTGGCCAGCACGTCAGAGCATCCTCTGATCAGACTATGAGGGATGTTATGTGGTCCAGCAGCATTACGTGGGTTGACTGTGCATGAGGTTTGCCCGACCTCAGTCGTGATAATTATCAAAACCTGGTGATTGGGATGGAGAATGGTCTTCCTCGCTTCCACATCATTTCAATGCTCAAACCATGCACAGACGTTGTTCAACTCATCTGATCCGGGCGTCATCAGCACAAACAGGCAATGCTATGCTGTGGTTGCTGATGGCCTTAATACTCTACGACATGCCCTGCATATCACCACTGTACTGATAAAGTCTGTATATTCTCTATATGTATGCATGCTTTGCCTCTTTGATGGCTCATGACTACTATCTATAGCTGCCTGACCGATTGTTGAATTAAAGTCACATGGATTGCATTTACGTTTTGTACATGTTTCACAGTAGCTGTTTTAAAATTACATTTCACAGGATATTTGAACATAAATTTTCATCTAAAAGTTACAATCTCGCGTCATCCCAGTCTTGCCATATCCGGTAGGGATCTTTAATGCAATAACAGTAAATCAGTGTCAGCATGTTCTGCCCCACATTTCATATAGTTGAACAATCAAATTATGAAAAGAACTTTCATTACAATGCTCTAACCGAAAGGGACATTCTCTTAAATTGCAGGCAGAGACTCAGGGTTTGCAAAGAGACAGAGACAAATAAAGAGAATGAGATAAATGACCTCAGTTGAAACAATGTGACATATTAACCGTGAGATGTATTGACACGTTTCACGATTCCAGCTTTTTAACAGTTCAGGAAGTGAGAAATTGCTTCCATTGTCATGAATTTGCGATGCCCTAGAGTGCCTTAATACATGTGCTCAATACATGTGCCTTAATACATGTGCTCAATAATTAGGTAGTAATACACCGACTCTGCAGATACCAAAGTAGCATTTTATTAACAATATATAGTTATGCAGTGATTTTTTTAAAAAAGTTTGAGTAGATATGCCATTTTTTATAAGCTACAAATATTAGATATAAAAATTAGGTGATCTAAGAACTGATTACTCAGTTGAGAATAATATACTCCAGGAATCAAGAATAACGCCTATGGAAAGGAAATTATTAGAACAGCAAGTATTCGCCTATTGCAAACAGAGACAGGAGAACGTTAAGAATTTTGAAACGTAAAAATCACAAAGTAAAACCTTAATTATCACCCTGTGACTGTCTTCACAGATAAAGGGCAAGGGCTAGTCGGTTAGATTGCTCAGAACACTGCTGATACATACCAGAAAAAAAAACAAACTCAATGGCTATCGTTCAGCTTCAGCTTGTTAACTGCGAGAAATGGACAGTAGCGCTGCTGGCATCATGGAATCAAAAGTGGGTTCGGCTTGTCAGCTGATAACCTTCCATTGGAATTGAAAAATGCTGCCAGATTTGCTGGGCATTTCCACAATTTTCCATCTTTTGTTCTCCCACCTTCAAAGGAGCACGGAGAGTCTCCAACAGTAGCAGCCATGTGTCCC
>NW_025182910.1:1545-2607 GCF_004010195.1 Chiloscyllium plagiosum | reverse complement strand
CCCTCCATTGACCCCTCACACAGTTACAATCTCACTCACAGACGCATGCGCGTGCGCGCACACACACACACATCCCAGAACTGAAATGCACACAGAGACAAAGCTGCAGATTCAAATCGGGAGAAAGTAAGGACTGCATATGCTCGCTATCAAAGTCAAAAGTTGTGGCGCTGTGAAAGCACAGCAGGTCTGGCAGCATTCACGTCGGAAGAGAATACACGTTTTTTCGGATAACCCATCATCAGGAATGTGGTTTGTGGGCCGTTGGGGTGGGGGACTGAGAGATCAATGGGAGGTGTAGGGGGCTGGCGTCAAGATAACTGAGAATTCTAGAGATAGATGAAGGTGCGGAGAACGTGATGCGTCGGAGAGGAGGATGAAGTGGATAGATGGGAATGTCAATGGTCAGATCAAGAGGGAGGTGCAGAGTTGGAGGCTGAAGATTGGGTAAAGTGGCGGAGGGGAAATGAGGAAACTGGTGAAATCCGCATTCAAACAGTGTGGTTGCACAGAGCCAAGGTGTCAGATGTGGCGTTCTCCCTCCAGGCATCAGGCGATTAGGGTTTGTTGATGGAAAAGGTCCGGGACCTGCATGGATACATGGAGATGGATGGGGAGTTGAGGTGCTCAGCTACGGGCTGTGGGATTTGTTGTTACGGGTGTCCCGGAGATATTCTGTGAAATAATCCACCAGTTAGTATTCTGTCACCCCGATGTAGAGGAGACCACATCGATTGCAACAGATACAATAGACAATGAGGGGAATAGGGGAAAAACGTGTAAATTTCTGTCAAATATGCAAGGATTATTTAGGGCCTTCGATGGAGGTGAGGGGGAGGTTTGGGCGCAGATTTTGGAATTCATGCGGTGGCAGTGGAATGAGTAGGGAATGGGATGTGGGCTGGTGGGGGACGTAGAAATGACAAAGGACTCGCAATGATCTTCCCAAAACGCTGATTGGAATGGAGAGGGAAATATACCACAGGTGGTGGGGTCTGTTTTCTGGTGGCGGAAGTGGTGTAGGATGATGCAATATATCTGGAGTTTGGTCGGATAGACGAT
>NW_025182910.1:0-1130 GCF_004010195.1 Chiloscyllium plagiosum | reverse complement strand
ACGCTTTTCATTTGCCTCTTCTCTGAAAAAAAAAAGAGCAAGGGACATAGCAGCACTGACCTACTTTCTCATCACAATTCAGCAGGATAAGTTGGGAATTATCAGATTGACGCAATGTGTATTAAAGATGTTTAAAATCAGGGCAGTGTCAGTTATATTATACAGTGTTCGTCTGTATGCATTTGTGTTTCTGTATGCATTTGTTTTTGAAGGTATGCACTTGTCTACGTTTATTTATCTTTGCTTGTTTGTGTCATTGCGTTTGTATGAAAATGGATCTGTCAGTGTGTAGGTTTTTGTTAGTTTAGTTGCGTGTGTCAGTATATCTGAATGTGTGTTATCTTGCCTGTATGAGTGTGTGCTAACGTTCTGCGTGTGTGTGTATGTTTCTGAGTTTTGGGAATGTGTCGGTGTGTGTGTGCGTATGTGTGTCAGATTCTGTCTGTGTGTCTTCATGTGTGTCTGTGTGTGTTTGAGTTTCTGATGATATGTCTACGCATCAGTGTGTCTATCTCTGTCAGAATAAATCTGCATTTTTATAATTGCGCATGCATGAGCTAGTGTATATGAATCTATGTATTCGTCTGTGATGTTATGTCTCTGTGCATCTTTGTGCCTGCTTGTATTTGTGTCTCTGTATCTCTGTGCATGTCTACTTCTCTCGAACAGCTTGCAGATGTGTGTGTGTGTGTGTGTGTGTTTGGACAGACAGAAATTGAGAAAGATGCAGAAAGAGAAAGACAAATAAACTGGTCCAGACCTGCAGGGTGCAGACAGAGACGGAGAGATCCAAGGAGACAGACAGAACGAGAATACCATGCGGGATAAGCAGAAAGAGAGAGATAAATATGAATAAAAGCCCACGAGATGGACTCAATGACAAATACAGTGAAACAGGGAGAAATCCCGTTGTCAACAAGAAAAAAAGGGCAGAGAGATAGTTGAGGGGAAATACACCGAGGGACGGAGTGAGGGAATGACGGTGAGAGAGGTAGAGCAAGAGAAATCCCAGGGAGGGTAGAAGAGTTAGAGACATACCATCTGAAGCGAGAGGGAGACAGACGGAGGTGGATGCTGATGTAATAAAGCTCAGGTGACAACAGCACGATCCGACAGACCAGAGACAGAAG
>NW_025182909.1:1076-2607 GCF_004010195.1 Chiloscyllium plagiosum | reverse complement strand
ATAGACCACAACATATTTGTGAAGCAATTTAAGATGCAGCTCACCATCACTTTTTCAAGGACGGTTTGGGAAGACTTGCTTGCAGAGCCAATGATATGCACATGATGTTGGAGACAGTCAACTCGTATGGATAGATGATTGGTTAACCAATAATACAGGAGGGATAAGGGGCATGTTCAGGATCGCAACTTGTAACTAACAATGTGCCACAGGGATCAGTGCTGGGGACAAAATTATTTACAATATGGATATGAATTACTTGGATAAGTAAAGTGAATGTACTCTTGCCAAGACTGCAGTAGAGACAGTTGATTGGAATGCAGGTGGTGAGGATGACATGGAGAGGGATATCGACAGGTTAAGCAAATGAGCAAAACCTTGTCCGATGGAATAGAATGTGGGAAAATGAGGTTGTGCACTTTGCCAGAAGGAAAAGTGCTGAATGTTAAATGGAGAAATCTGCTGAATAGGAGGATTTGCAAGCTCGCATCCATGAACACTTCATCCAAGTTCAGTGAGTAATAGGGAAGGCAAAAGGGAGGTTGGCCTTTAAATGGAGTATAAAAGTAGGGAGGTTATAGTGAACCTATATCAGACACCAATCTGGGCACAACTGAACACTGGGAACAGTTTTAGGCCTTTTAGCAAAGGAAAGATATACTGGCGTTGGATGCAGTCCAGAGAAGGTTGACCAGGTTGATATTAGGGATGGAAATAATGTCTTATGAGGAGAAATGAATAGGATGTGCCTTGGGTTAATAGAAGTTAGAAGATTTCAAGGTCACCTTACTGTTACAAATAAGATTCTGAGGAGACGTGACATGCTAGATGTGGGAAAGTTTACACTGGTGGGTGAGTTTAGAACCAGAGGGAATAACCTGCAAATAAGGGATTTCATGTTTAGGACAGCTGTTGACCCTGGATTGATAAGTGCATTCAAAACTAAGATTTTTTTTTTAAATTCAGAAAGGAAATTGAGGATTATGGGGAAACAGCGGGAAAGTGAAGTTGATGTTTACCAGAACAATCGTGGGAGACAAAGTGCGACATCCCATGAATGAATAAAAGAAAGTATTTAGGAAAAAAATTGTCATTGAAGGGAGATTGGGATCTAGTGATAATGGTTGAGCAACCCAGAGATCTAGGTCTTCTGAGAACACAAATTGAAATCCCATTATGGTTGCTGGTGGAATTTATGTTCAACTAATAAAAAGACCTGGAAGTGAAAGTTTCTCTCGGTCCTGGAAACCAGGAAACAGTTATTCACTAAAATAAGGAATTGCAGATATTGGGGATCAGTAACAAAAGGCAAAATTTCTGGGGAAACGCAGCAGGTCTGGCAGCATCTGTGGAGAGAAAACAGTTAATGTTTTGAAACCAGCCACGTTTTGAAGGACCACTGCACTCAAAAAAGTAACACTGTTGTCTCTTCATAGATGCTACCAGAACTGTTGAGTTTCTCCAGAAACTGTCCTTTTTAGGGCAGGAAATCTACCATTCATGAACCCTGCATGCATGTATGCACGTGCGT
>NW_025182909.1:0-890 GCF_004010195.1 Chiloscyllium plagiosum | reverse complement strand
AGATTGCATAAGTTTAAAGTTATTGGCAAATGGAGTTTAATACAGCTAAGTATGAGGTCTTACATTTTGTATCGTCAAATCAAGTTTGGATTTACATGGTGAATGGTAGGACCTTGAGTGTAGTTGAACAGAGGGATTTTGAAGTTCAGGTTTTGGCACACTGGATTTCATCAGTGATGGCATTCAATATAAGATACCAAGTTAGAGGAGATATATGCACCAAATATTAACGTCTACCAACAAGCACCAAATCTGTTTCATATGCAGTATTTTGAACCAAGAGATCTAGGGTTGCAGGTTATTAGCTCCTAGAAAATGGAGTCGTGGGTAGACAGGGTGGTGAAGAAGACTTTTGGCATGCTTGCTTTCATTGGTCAGAGCATTGAGCACAGGAGTTGGGACGTCTTGTTGCAGTTGCCACACATGCTACACAACAGCAATAGGCGTGGTCCTACCCCCCTCTGACGGGCTGTCCCTGTGAATATCTGGGGGGAGATTCAACCCACCTGCCTGTGTTTGGCTCATGTGCCTTCCAACCTTTCTTACTCATGTACTTATCCAAACAACTTTAAACATTGTAACAATACCTGCATCCACCACTTCCTCTGACAGTTCATTCCACACACGAACCACCTTCAATGTAAAAAACGTTGCCCCCCAGTCCTTTTTAAATCTTCTCCCTCTCATCTTAAAAATAAGCTCCCAAATTATGAACTCCCCTACCCTTCGGGAAAAGACACTGGTTATTCAACTTATCCTTGTCCCTCATGACTTCATAAACCTCCATAACCTTCACCCTTAACCTTCTACACTCCAGTGAAAAAGGTCCCAGCCTATGCCGTCTATAAATCATTCCATCAACATAATAGTTAAAAAAGATAAGCTTTAAG
>NW_025182908.1:0-2607 GCF_004010195.1 Chiloscyllium plagiosum | reverse complement strand
AACATGTGTTTCAGATTACTGACGTATTCAATCAGACTCTGAATGAAACCTGCAGCTGCATTATTGCTCATTTCTGCTCGTGAAACATCAGGAAGTGGGGAAATTAAGTGATTTGAGACAGCGCTGAACAGAGTGATGTGAATGCTGCAGCGTATGTATAATGTCCGCTGTGAAGGTAGATTGGAAAGTTGGGACAGTACTGCTCGGAGAACAGAAGGCTGAAATCTGGCCTGCCCTTGCCACCGCAAGAGATGAGAAACCTGTACCTCAATACCCGCCTCACCTTGTTTATCGCCGCAAAAGACACTTCTATATCCGCCAAAGATTTTCCTGCACATGCAACCGCCTCAGCTACAGTGTCCGTTGTTCTCGATGTGGTCTCCTTGACACTGGGGAGACAGAGCGCTAATGCAGAGCGTGGGACACACGTACCAAACAGTCCCACCGCGCTGGAGCGATTTCATCTCCTCTCTCACTCCAAGGACATGGAAGTCCTGGGTCCCGTGCACTATCAAATACAAAAGAATTGATGAGTGGAGGAAGAACAACTCTTCTTTCTCTATGGAAACCTCCAAACGCCTGGAATCAATATTAACTTCACCAGTTTCTTCATCTCCCCTCCCTATCCCCACAGTTGCAGGTCAAACCTTCCAACTCGGCACCGACCTGATGTTTGTCCTATCTATCCATCTTCCTTCCCACCGATCAGCTCCACATTCCGCTCCGACCTTTCACTATCCCCCCACAGCCTGCATCTACTGAGTGACTTCCCAGTTCCACTCCCACTCCAGCCCCACCCACCCTCCCATTCATCTCCGAGTATCCTTACACCTTCCCCCATTCCTGACGAAGGGCTTATGTCTGGAATGTCGATTTCGCTGATCCTCATGCTGCCTGACCAGCTGTTGTTTTCCAGACCGAAACGGTTTGAACCTACTTGAAATTTTCAAAGTCATGAAGGGGCTAGACAGAGGAAATAAGAGAGTGAAAATGCTCCAACTCCTGAATGTAACCAGAATGAATAGGCAGAAATTGAAATTCACCTGTAAAATAAGTCGAAGTGACATGAGGAAGAATGCATTCGCACAGTGATTGGCACATGTCCGTAGATCACTGTCTGACAATGACAAAGATTCAGATTCGATTGATACAAAAGGGACATCGATGTTTACGTGAAAATGAACAACGTGCAAAGTTACTTGAAGAAAGCAATAGAATGGCATTGGAGTACCAGCAGGGAGAATGTGAGCTGTAAGGCCTCTGTCTGCGTTATGAAACACATTGTGATTCTAGTGAAAATGGATTTGGAACAATAGAATTTGGAACGTGTGACAACGTGCATATTTTCCCAAAAGCATATTACACAACAGCAATGAAGGAGATATGACATCATTCTTAACATTACACGCTACATGCCAGATGGAAAACTAAGTATTTCTCTGAATCGCTGAGAATTTTCTTTACAGATAGTGGCCACAGGTGGGAGGATTGGTACAGTCAGAGATAAGGGTGTGTAACCCCCGATCAATGAATCAAAGCCGTCTCCTCGTGTGTTGCAGTTACACAAGCACTGCAATTTCCTATGTTTCCATTACGTTTATGCAGACATATATTTCGTAAAACATTGATGAAGGCAACACAGAGGAGGTGATACGCTTGTGAAGGCCTGAATGACCTTATCCTGTTCTCTGTCGGTCTGCTGATATCCAAACCATACAGCCTCTCTTCTGTGAGATGGGAATAAGCACCCATGTGATGTGTTTCATGCACAGGACCCCCTGCAGTAATTCCCCATGCTGTTTCACACAGTTGCGTCCTCCCGGCCAATTAAATTTAACGAATAGCGGACTGAATCAAATGGATGTCCGTAATAGGATTTTTCTGACACAGTGTGAAATTAACGCTCACCGTTAATGTGGAGAGGGGGCGTCAGACTACGGTGTTCGCTCCTGTCGTTCAGATGAAGATCACTTTAACTGTGTTCAGTGAGAAGGAAGTATTGCCGTTGCTGGGAAACATTTCTTTCTGAAACTCCTGTCATTCTGCAGTAACGGGAGGAGGTAAAATCTCCTGGTATATTGAAGCACAAAATCGGGTGTATTGAGTAATGAAATATCTGTATATGTTATTAACACCACGCTGTCACCAACTGAATGAAGCGACTGCCAAGAGCGATGAGGCTGTGTGTTTACACCCCACGCTGAACATATTGTGTTTTACTTATCACACTGGGGTGACTGGGCATTTACCCAAACAAAAGGCACACCACCTCCCTGAAACATTGTTCAAAACTAAAACTGACAGCAAAATATCCCGTGGTATCGTAAGGAGCAGGAATTTGGCTCTCTTTGACCAGTGAGTATCATAGACAGAAGATCTGTTGTCATGTAATATTCAAGGAGGTAAACCTTCACAACATACTGCGAGCCTGACGTGGTTTCAACACATAAATTTCTGACCTGGAGTCAGACGCGCCTAAAGCCAACAGCCACACTTTTGCTGTTGTGCTCAATTCAGGGAAGTTATCGTACTGTGATAATTTATGTTATGAATAGCAAAAGAGGTCAAATATTAATTCCTGTCTTGCCTCGTTCCCTCTGTGTTCCT
>NW_025182907.1:0-2607 GCF_004010195.1 Chiloscyllium plagiosum | reverse complement strand
TTCAACACGTCCTTCAGTATTTCACGGACAGTGCGTCCTCGGTACACGGTCCATTGTAATCCACATCTGCAAAATACCAACTTCATCACAATGTTCTGACTGATCTTGGACCAACACAGAACCCACTCCAGTCTTTCAAGATTTCCCTCTGGAGCACAGTAACACCTTAACTTCCATGCTCCTGCCATGCTACTTTGTACATAGGGTCACACAGCCATCTCATGCATCTACACAGGACACATTGTAAGGATCTTAGCTTCATTTCTCAGCCCTCACTAACTTTGCACGAACTGGGGGCTGCCAGCCTCTGTGGCCTGTATAGTTGTTTTCACCAGAAGGGAGGAAGGGTTAGTGATTGTAGAGGATGAAGTGTCGAGGAGCTCATGACTGGAGATATGTCATCCAATAGTGAGGTTAGTAATCCATGGCATTGGTTAGATTAGATTAGATTCCCTACAGTGCGGAAACAGGCCCTTTGGCCCAACCAGTCCACACCGACCTACCGAAGGCTAACCCACCCAGACCCATTTCTCTCTGACTAATGCATCTAACCCTATGGGCAATTTAGCATGGTCAATTCACCTGACCTGCACATTTTTGGATTGTGGGAGGAAACCGGAGCACCCGGAGGAAACCCACGCAGACACGGGGAGAATGTGCAAACTCCAGACAGACAGTCGCCCGAGGCTGGAATCGAACCTGGGACCCTGGTGCTGTGAGGTAGCAGTGCTAACCACTGAGCCACCATGCCGCCCCATGTGAGGTTAGGTTTCTGAGAAATAGCAAATTTGGAGTGACTATGAGGTAACAGGGAAAAGAAAGTGGCACTTACCCTTGTGGTTGGGGAAAGAACAGAGGGAAGGTCTTGATAGGGTGGCAGACATGGCAAGAGTTGTTTGTTGGAAAAGTGAAGTGATAAAAATGTTCTGGAGAAGGTATAAATGACAGAATTGTTCCAAAAACAATTAAAAATGGACAGGAAAATCAAGGAGAAACAGTAACTGCATAGAAAAACATTATGGGGGATAAAAATGACAGTCTGGAATTGTGAACTCAATGCTGAGCTTGGAACGCTAGAAAGTGCCCAGTGAAAAGATGAGGCATTGTTCCTCAAAACCTGCATTGAGCTTCTTTGGAACACAGCAGGGCAGACAGCTCAATGTGAGAGCAAGCTGGAGAGTTATAATGACAGGTAACAACTAGTTCAGAAGATCTTCTGAAAAACAATCCATCAATCTTCTTTTGGTCTATTCACTAAACTCTAGACTGCTTTATGAGCAGTGAATACAATAACTAGATTAAAACTGATTGTGGTTACATGGGGACAATCATCTCAGCTCCAGGACATCTCTGCAGGAGTTCCTCAGAGTAAATATTTTCCAGTTAGCCTATTCAGAGACGTTATGGCACACCTTTGGAACTGGTGGGATTTGAACCCCGGTCTCTTCGCTCAGAGGTCAGGACACAAGTACTGCATCAAAAGTTTGTTAGGATCTGGTCTGATTTACTGGGATCCCATTAACGTTCTCCAGGTAAGACTCTTGATTCATAATTGTTCCCAACTTAGGGTTCCATCCAATATACAATCCTATATATTTAACAGCTCCTGGAGTCTGACTTCCAACTGTAAACTCAGATTTAAACACATGAAAGACATTGTTTTCGAAGTCCCATCTCGCACTCCACAAAAAGCAAATCATCAAGGTGCATCATGGAGACGACTGAAAGGTCCCCCATGATGCCAATAAAACATTACAGGCTCTGCTTTCAACTGGATACTCACCAAATTTAATGCTGAGAAATACCAAGCCCTAGAGGCATCAGTTAGCCATCAATGTACTGGAGAAAGTGTTGGGGGACCCAAAAGAGAAAATGCTGGAAAATCTCAGCAGGTCTGGCAGCATCTGTAAGGAGACAAAAGAGCTGACGTTTTGAATCTAACAGACCCTTTCTCCATACCCTCTGACCTTCCCCTCTCTGAGGCTGAGCGTGCTGTTCGCAGCAAAAGACTCAGCCTTGTACCCTTACGTCCCCACCTCAATGAATTCCGAGCTCGACATGATGCTGAGCTCTTCTTCCGTCGCCCTCACCTTCGTGCTCACTTCTTTGGGCAAGAGTCCTCCCCCTGCTCCACAGATCCTTTCACATCCCTCCAACATTCCACCTCTAATTGGACACCCCCACCAGGACAATTTCCTGGCCTCGATCTTTTCATTGACAATTGTCAGCAGGACATTGGCCACCTTAATTTCTCTGCCCCTCTTACCCATTCCAACCTCTCTCCATCTGAACTTTCTGCCCTTCGCTCCCTTAAGTCCAAACCTGCTGACAAAGGTGTTGTTGTCGTCTGATGTACTGACCTCGACCTCGTAGAGGCTGAGTGCCAACTCTCAGATTCCTCCTCCTACCTCCCTCTGGAGCATGACCACACCACTGAGCATCAAGCCATTGTCTCCAACACCGTGGCTGACCTCATTTCCTCTGGATGCCTTCCTCCTCCCCACAGCTTCCAACCTCATAGTCTCCCCACCCCGGACAGCCCGTTTCTACCTACTCCCCAAAATCCATAAGAATGACTGTCCCAGCAGGCCCATTGTGTCAGCATGC
>NW_025182906.1:0-2606 GCF_004010195.1 Chiloscyllium plagiosum | reverse complement strand
TCTTCCCCCTCTCTCTTGTCCCCGTCTCTGTCTGTCCCCCTCTATCTAGGAGCAAGCTGCAGCTATGCGTGCGGTCTCTGCAACCGCCCTAGCTACAAAGAAGAAGTCTTTTGCCAGTATTCATGATGCAGTGAAAGCTGGTGATGTGAAGGAGCTCGAGCTGATGGTAAAAAATGGAGCCAGCATTAATGAAGTTGATCCCATTCACAAATTCATTCCATTGCAATGGGCGGTGCACTCAGACAGTTTAGAGTGTCTGCACTGGTTGCTTTGGCATGGTGCTGATCTGACAGATGTAACTTCCAGGGGCTGGACAGCAGCACATATCGCAGCCATCAGGGGTCACGATGCCTGTATGCAGGCCCTGGTAACAAATGGTGTCAATTTAACAGCAAAGGATGATAGAGGCTGTACTCCACTGCATTTGGCTGCTGCCCATGGACATTCCTACACACTTCAGACTATTCTTCGCAGTGGGGTGGACACAAATTCAACAGACAAAACTGGTTGGAGGAGTGTCCATTATGCAGCTTTTCATGGCAGGCTGGGCTGCTTGCAGCTTCTCGTCAGATGGCGAGCGGATGTGAGTGAGGTGGACCATGATGGCAATTTACCAGTTCATCTTGCAGCTTATGGAAGGACGCTTGCATTGCTTTAAGTTTCTTGTCTGCCATGGAGACAGCATGACCGAGATACTGGGGGCTAGGAATGATCAAGGTGAAACCCCAAATGATCTTGCAAAGAGATTCTACAAGGACAACATAGTGCAGTACATTTTAGCTGTGGAACGTGAACGGGACCATCCAGTTGATCAAGAAAATCTCGCATTTCCAGCTCATGTAAGTGCATTCAAAGGAGATCATGAGGCTCTGAGACAGCTAGTCGAATCTGGAGTAATTAACATCAATGAAAGAGATGATAAGGGTTCCACCCCCATGCATAAAGCTGCTGGGCAAGGACACATTGGTTGCCTGCAATGGCTTATAGAAATGGGAGCAGACCATCACATCAGAAATGATGCTGGAGAGACACCAAAGGATGTGGCTAAGAGATTTTCCCAGTTGGCAGCAGTTAATCTTCTGGGTGGAGGCATAGATGATGATTCTGATGAAGAACTGAGTAAAGACAATCTCAACTTCTTTCACCAACGTGTACAGATAAGTACAGATAAGCAGGATAACATTAAGTACAGTTAAGCAGGATAACATTAACCTGAGTGGGGCTCAGAAGAAGGAAGCAAGAATGAGGGCTTATGAAAAGATTGAAAAATTTGAACGGTTATTAGAAATTGCAAAAAGCAACTACAGACAACTTGGAGGCATGCAGGAGGAAGACCACCTCCGGCAGAAGGAAGAGAAAGAAGCAGAAAGGGAGTTGCAGGCTCAACTGGAGTATGAACGTCTACGACGGGAGAAGCTGGAGTGCCAGCTGGATGATTGTCGAGCCGAGATAGGCCACCTAAATCAGTGTCTGGAAAAACTGAAGACATCTGATGGCTCTGTGGAAGAAACTTTGGAAGAGCCTGTTAAAGGGAAAAGGAAAGGAAAGAAGAAACAGGTGACCAATTCTGGAGGTGTGTTTGTGCGACGTGTTCCTTTGACAGGAACAGTGCCAAACCCAGACCACTCTGATACTCCAGAACCCTTTGCCATAGGCACGTTTAAATCTGTAATCAAATCTAGACCATAAACTTACCTGCACATATATTGCTCTCATATTGTCTCTAATTATAGAAAAACTGACTGCTGTCATTGTACTATTTCATAATGTGGGTGCAAATTTTGGAAATAATTCTATTGCTGGTTGAAAATATTCTTTTCCTGATTTTTTTTCTTATGTATATCTTTGGTATTTGTTCCAATTTTTAAATCAACAATTTTACACTGATTGATTAGACAGTTTGTCTCAAATGTTTTGTTTAGTCAGACTCACTTGAGAGCTCCTTATAAAAATGCGGTTTGGGGCTTGATTCTGGGATTTCCATCCAGTTTTCCTGAAATGTTAGTTGCTGCAGGTTAAGGTATAGGTAGCTCTCCCACTCTTGCAGGTTCCTTTGGGGAATAAACAGTTTAAATATTTCTGCATTTTGTTGTGCAAGTATTCGTGATTCATGGCACCTCAGGAGTCATTCATCGTGAGGAATCCCCTGTCCTGTGTGAGAAGCCAAAAATAATTATCCAGTTGTTCCTGTAATTCTGTTGTTGTTAGGCTGTAAAATGCATAAAATAAATTGTTCAGTTTCAATAGTTAGATGATATATGCAAGATAGGTAAAAACAAGGACTGCAGATGCTGGAAACTAGATATTGGATTAGAGTGGTGCTGGAAAAGCACAGCAGTTCAGGCAGCATCCAAGGAGCAGGAAAATCGACATTCCGGGCAAAAGCCCTTCATCAGTGAAAGTGAATCTAATCTAGATATAGTCTCAAGAATTCCCTGTATTACTGAAGCATAACATCCTTACATTTATGTTCAATTCCTCTTGTAACAAAGGCTAGAATGTCATTGTCCTTCTCAAGTATGTGCTGCATAGAACATAGGACACAAAGCAGTGAAGCTAGCACAGATGTTGTCCCAAACATGATGCCAAACTAAAGTAATCCCTTT
>NW_025182905.1:0-2606 GCF_004010195.1 Chiloscyllium plagiosum | reverse complement strand
GCCAGACAAACAATTAAGGCAGATCTGATGTTTGAAAGTGAATACAATATCCTACAATATACTCTAGAAGCCATGTGACTACCCAATAAAGTGGGCAGGCTGGTGGGGGTGTTCTGTCTGAGAATACCAAGTGCTCTATTAACCCAGTAATGGATCCTAAGGGGAGAATTAAAAGCTCCCAAGAACAATAGAATGGCATGGCAATTCCAAAGTTTAAAGTCAACGCTAAAGAAAACAAGTTCAAAATAAAAGTTCTATTGGAGATAAATGAAGGGCCACATCTGCTTGAAGGGCACAGGTCCCAGACATTGCTAATGCACAGGACAGTACATTGTTTGGATGGCTGTGATGGCCAGGCTTACACTATCAACCTTTGCTCCAAAAAGAGTGTGTAGGAACAGAGTCAATGAAATGTGGAGCTTGAAAGGCACAGCAGATCAGTCAGCATTGGCGTTAGCTTTCAGGTCAGGATCCTTCAGGTGTGGGGAGGTAAAGGGAGCAGGACAGTGATAGGTGGTAGTGGGTTGGGATTGGTCAGTGGAAAGCATGGACTCAATTGGTGAGGAAGATAGACAGGTTGGGTCCAGTCAAGGAGGTGGGGAGGAGAGAAGAGGAAAGGCTGGATGTGGGAGTGGGGTGGGGAACATGAGGCGGTGACACCATATTAAGATCATTGGGCTCTAAGCACCTGTTGTGGAATATGGAGGTGTTTTTCTTTCAGTTTGTGTGGGGCCTTATTTTGAAAGTTGAGGTGGCCCAGGATGGACATGTCACCAAGAGTGAGAGGAGCTGAAATGGCTGGGAACCAGGAGGTGGGAGTTGATTGAAGTGCAGAGCACAAATGCTATGCAAGATGGTCCAAATCCGTGCTGTGGTCATCTCAGTATCAGAAGCAATGGACAATGAATCTCTGCTGCACTTGCAATGATTGTTTGTGGCTTTGGACAGAGGGGAGAGGGGAGGTGTAGGGGCAGATGTTACCTTTCCCTGCAACAGGGAAGGAGGGGTCGAGGAAAGTGTGGAACTGACAAGGGAGGTGGAGTGAACAGTCCTATGGATAGGAAAATTGGGGTGGGGAAGGAAATACAGCTATCTATTTGTGGTGGGGGCTGACTGAAGGTGTTCAAAAATGGCAAACAGTGATGTGTTAGATTTGGAAGTAGGTGGGGTGGTATGTGTGGACCAGGGTACTCTACTCTTAGTGGTTGGGAGGTGGTTTGAGGGCAGAGGTGTGGGAAGGGAAGGAGATATGGAGGGGGTATAAAAACCACAGGAGAGGGGAGGTACAGTCTTTGAAGTAGGTGGACATCTGGGATGGAATCCTCCTCATGGGAGCAGATGTGGCAGAATCAGAAATTGGGAGAATGGGTTTGCATTTTTGTAGCAGGGTGATTGAGAGAGGTGTAGTCAAGATAGCAGTGGGCTTGAAATGGATGTTGGTGCTATGTTGCTTACCAGAGACACAGGAAGGGAGAAAGGTGACCAAGATGGTCTAGGTGAACTTGGTCAGGCTGGAAGGGATGGGTGAAGTGGATGAACTGTTACAGTCAATGTAGCAGAGTGGGAGAGAGAGAGATGGTGCCAATGTAGCTGTGGAAGAGGGACTGTTCCACACATCCTATGAAAAGGAAGGCATGGCTCAGACCCTGTGTACCCATGGCCACCCTAATGGTGGCTAGGAAGGGGAAAGGAGTCAAACAAAGTTGTTGAGGGTGAGGACCAGTTCCAGTGAGTGAGTGGATGTGGCAGGGACTGGTTGGGTCAGTGGGAGGGGAAGAAACAGAGGGTTTAAGGCCCTCCTCAGGGAGGATACAGGTTGAGGGGGAGAGACTGAATGTCCATTAGGAAGATTAGCTGTTGGGGGCCAGGAATGGAAAGTCTGAGGTACAGGAAGTCAGCTAACATGGTGCCACAATTTCAAAAAGATGTAAGGAAAAGCCAGGGAACCTAAACCAGTGAGGCTGACATCAGTAGGGGACAAGTTGAGAGAGAATTCTGAGGGACAGGATTTATAAGTCTTTGGAAAGACAAGGACTGATTAAGGATAGTCAGCATAGCTTTGTGTGGGAAACTATGTCTCACTAACTTGAGAGAGACACAGTTTAGTGAGGCATTTGACAAGGTTCCTCATGGTAGAGGAGTTAGCAAGGTTACATCACACAGAATACAAGGAGAGCTAGTCATTTGGATACAGAACTGGCTTGAAGGTAGAAGACAGAGGGTGGTGGAGGGTTGCCTTCAGGATGGAGGCCTGTGACCAGGGATGTGCCACAAGGATTAGTGCTGGGTCCACTATGTTGTCATTTATACAAGTGATTTATGTGAATACAGAAGGTGTAGTTAGAAATATTGCAGATGACACCAAAATTGGAGATGTTGTGGACAGTGAATGTTACCTTAATACAACAGGACCTTGATCAGGTGGGCTAATGAACTGAGGAGTGACTGATGGAGGTACTACATTTTGGAAAGGCAAATCAGAGCAGGACATGTGCACTTATTGGGAAGATTTGCTGAACAAAGTCACCTTGGAGTGCAGGTTCATAGTTCCTTGAAAGTAGAGGATAGTAAAGGCAGCGTTTAGTATGTTTTCCTTTATCATTCAG
>NW_025182904.1:0-2606 GCF_004010195.1 Chiloscyllium plagiosum | reverse complement strand
TACGTGCAGAAACATAATGAATGAATTTCACCACGACAGGGAGTCTGGTCCGCCGGGTCGGGTAAGCGTTAGGTGCACAATTTCTAATTGATTAACGTTAAATGGAAATATACCACATATCTCCTCCAACTGAGTACGACTAAGTGTAGAAAGTGCTAATTGTGAAGAAAGGTTTAGCAGCTTGTTCTACGTGAACTTCCATAAATTGTAAAAGAACTGAGCTGTTTCTGTTAGCTCAGCACTAAAGGGAAGTCGGTAAGCTCAGTCAGCTGGATAATTGTTTTATGATATAAAGTGATGCCAACAGTGTGGGATTAATTATCGAAATGTCTCAGCTTACCACCAGAATCCCGATCTCCCCACTCACCTAACCCTTTATACGTTGGCGACAATCAAAGCGAAATTCTACTATAGTGAGTGGGAACTGACCTGTCGATGGAATGCACCATTTTCTTTTCATCTATTGCCTTGGACATTTGGCTGCTATCACAGAGAAGGGAGTGAGACCATTTTCACCCATCTCCCCCCAAAATATCCAGTGACAAGACTCGAAAAATGTTCCTGTTTGAATCCTATAATCTTTATAGCAGTACTTCAAACATCTTTATTATTTCGGTTCCAGTTTTGCCGACAACATTGTCCAATGAAATAAATCTAATAATTTTTGGATTGTTTTAATGGCCTATGCGAGGATGCGACAAAATAAGTAACATGAAACGAATTAACCATCCTTTCCAGAATTTAACCCAGCACAGGATCAGCGATATGAGAAACGTCAACATCTTCAAACGTCACCTCTGTATCTCTATTGAGAGATGGATATTTACTCAGGGAGTATTTCTGCTGGTTGTAAGTAACTGAGGTATTTCCCAAGGACAGAACACTCCACAAAATCATTTTTTAAAATGTAAATGCCGTTTCAATCAACTTTCTTTTGCAACTTTTAAATATATATGCACACACGCATACATGCAAGTGAACATACATTTTTATATACATGTATATATGTTCGCATATCTATATATGTGAGTGTGTGTATGTGGACAATATTAGGAATGGATTGCCGGACATTTGAAATTTCTTTCTGTAGAATGTGAGAGGTAAGGGTCTTCAATAGTGTGGCATATATCCACATCTGCGAGAAATGCACCCAACTCCAGCTCCTCCGCAAATGTGTTTGGGAACTTTAGCTTGATGTCAGATCATTTGGAGTCTGAGTGGAATTGAGCGAGGTTATAGGGAGGCAGTAACACTTCAGGTACAAGAAATGGATAGATGGGATACAGTCGGGAGCCGAAACGCTAACAGGCAGACAGTGCAGGCATCTGCTATGGCCGTGCCCCTCAGTAACATGTATACAATATTTGTTATTTTTGGGCGGGATGACTTACGAGGGGAAAGCCACTGGGTATAGGTCTTTGGCACAGAGTTTGCTTCTTTTTCTAAGACGGGTGGGGGAGAGAGGAGGATAGCATTTGTTATTGGGGACTCCATATCGATGGGAATAGATTGAGATTCTGTGGATATAGGGCAGACTCATGATTGGTGTGTTGTCTCCCAGCTACCAGGGTTTGTGTTTTCAGGATCCTTAAGGGAGAGGGTGGGCAACCCCAAGTCATTGTCCACATATGTACGAACAACATCGGTAATAAAAGTGATGTGGATGTATGGCAGAATTTCAGGGATCGAGGTTGACATATTAAATCTAGAACAAACAGAGTTGTTCTCTCTGATTTGTTGCCCATTCTACGTAGTAGTGAGGTGTAGTGTAGGGAGAGAGCATTTGAAGATGTTGTTGCAAGGATGGTGCAGGAGGGAGAGATTCCGATACCTGGATAGTTGGGGCTCATACTGGAGTCGATGAACCTTTACAAACAGGATGGTCTTCACCCGAACTAGAAGAGTACCAATACCCTGAGGGGACAATTTGCCAAAGCTCTTCATGAGGGTTTGAACGAATACAGCCGTGGAGTGGGAAGCTGAATTGTAGCTCCATTTTGCATGTCGTTGAGAGTGGTTTTGTCATAAATAGCGTTTCAGGTTTACAAGAGTGTACTGGCAAGGATGAAGGTGGCTTGAAGTGTGTTTCCTTCAACGCCAGAAGCATCTGGGATAAGGTAGGTGCCATGGGTTGTTACCTGGGACTTCGATGTTGTGGCCATTTCAGAGACTTGAACGGAGGACTGAAGAGAATGGTTGTTCCTGCGACCTCAGTTTCGATTTTTCAGTCAGAACAGGAGGGTCGTTTCAGAGGGGGAGATGTGGCATTATTCGTCAAGGACAGTATTATGCTGGCAAAAAGGATATTGGTGAGGACGCGACTGAATCTGCTGAGGTAGAATGGGCTGAGATTAGAATCAAGAATGGAGAGATCACCACAAAAATGTTCTAGATTTATGGAGTAAAATATTGCAAAGATGATTCTGGATAGGAACATTAGTGACAGGGTAGTTGTTATGGGGAGCTTTAACTTTCCAAATATTGATTGGAAATGTTATCGGTTCAGCACCTTCGGATCGGTCAGTTTTGTCCAATGTGTGCAGGAGGGTTTCCTGACGCAGCATGCAGACAGGCCAACAAGACACAAAGCCACATTGGATTTGCTT
>NW_025182903.1:0-2606 GCF_004010195.1 Chiloscyllium plagiosum | reverse complement strand
GCAAAATTAAGAGAAAAAAGTTGCAGATTTCTGACAGTCTGATACCAAATAATTGAGGACCGGAAAATAGCTGAACTATGGAGCAAATAGTTTAATTATGCCTTCACAGAAGAAAACAAAACAAAAAAGAAAGCTTCCTAGCAATACCAGGGAACTTTAGTCTTGTGAGGAAAAAGGAATAGAATGAAAATAGCAACTAAACAGTTTAGAGAAAGTATTGGATTGAAATTAATGGGTATAGACAAAGTCAACAGAGAATTATGAAACGGGAATCATATTTGAGAAAGTCGCTTTTAGTAAAATTATGTAGGATGTATCAATGCCATGCGAGTAGATTATCAGAAAGATTTTTGATAAAGCCCCAAGCCTATTGTGCAAATTCGAATCCTATGGGTCTCGGGCTAATATATGGTCATAGATTTAGAATGGGAGAGCTGGCAGGAAACAGTGAGTAGGAATAAAAGAATGTTTTATTTTTAAATGGAAGGCTTGGAGGATATTGTAAGGATCATGTCTTGGGCTCCAGCTATTCCCAATACACATCATATCTTTGGGTGAGGGGCGCAAATGCAATATTCCCAAGTCTGCTGACAGCACAAACGATGTCAGCCTGTGAGTGGATGAGGAGGATATAAAAATGTTCCAAGGTGATTGAGACAGGTGGAGTTACTGGGCAAATATGTGGGAGGTGGAGAGTAATGGGGAGATGAGATGTTATGTACTTTGATGTGAACAATGCACTGGCAGCCTCTCATTTGAAAAAGGAGTGGTTGAAAAATATTGCACTATAAATGAACTTAAGCTGCATTTTTGTTAATTTCTGCGTAGCCCTCCGAGTCCATGTGTGGCATTGGGTTCTGAAGCCAGAGGTCAATACTGAGAATGGTATTGGCACGCTGACCATTGTATGTAGGCCCAGCACGAAGGGAACTGTAACTTTGAAAGGAATCTGGATCGCCATGTACACCAATCACTTAAAGCAATATTGCAGGAGCAGAAAGCAGGAAGGAAGATAAATGCTGTATTCACCTTCATTTCAGGGGCATTTGAGTACAGGAGTAAATGTATCTTACTGCAGCTGTACAGGGCCTTGGTGAGACCCCATCTCGAACATTGTGCAGTATTGTGTGCAGCTTTGGTCTCTTTTCCAAACAGACGACCAACCTGACATTGTGGGAGAGCAGCAAAGGATGATTAGACTGATTTCTGGGATGACAGACTTGTTGTGGGATCAGAGTTTGGGGCAACTGGACCAGTATTCAATGGGGTTTAGGAAAATGAATGGAAATCTCAGTGAAATATATAACACTCTGACAGGGCGAGACAGATTAGAAGCAGGGATGGTAATTCCCCTGGCTGGGATGTCTAAAACAAAGGGCCACAATATTAGATACAGACAGGCCACTTTGCATTGAGATGAGAATAAATGTCTGCACTCGGAGATTGGCGAACGAGTGGTACTCTCTCCCAGATCAGGCTGTGGAAGTCAAGGGGCTGATTATAAATAAGGATTTCTGGAAACTACAGGGATAGGGAGAGAGCAGGAGTATGCTGTGAAGATAGAAACTCAGCTATCATTCCAGGTTGTTCTCCAATAATGCAATAACTGTGTTCCTGTGCAACGATTGGTTGTACAAAATCGTGCAATATTAATAATGGGGTCTATGGAAAAAAGAGAGTAAGTGGCGAACCCCCCAAAATATCAGTAAAAACCAAAAATTAAATTTGATCTAACACACAATAGGAAAGTCGAAATAAATCTTTAAATTACATGTTGTAATGGAACAGTGCTGTAAATGTAACGCTTTCACACTACAGTCCCTCACTGGAGCACTGTATCTTTCACCACAATCTTCACCAGAAAGCACGCGGGGGCTGACTGACCATCTGATGCCGATGCCGAATTCCAGTTCTCCCCAAGATTCTCCCCACAGTTTGAAATAAAGTGTTTTCTAAATATAGACTACAATTCCCAGTTTCAGGCTCAGTTTCAAGGCCTGCAGAGCCGATTGCATTCCTGTTTTTGCTGAACACATTGATTGTACCTTTTGTAGAGAGAGGGTTTCTGAGGCAGGATTTGCTGTTCAGCTGGTGCCAGGCAAGGAATCGCGTCACAGTGAACGCCAGTTCACTTTATAGAAAAAGGTTCATGAATTGCATTGCAGCCAAATTGTATTTAATCAATACGCGTTATCAGTGAACTGCCTGTACATTGAATGGAGGCGCAAACCTGATGGGCTGAATGCACGACAGCAGTTCTCATTTTATGTTTCACAATGTTTAAACATATTAAGGGATATGAATATTGTATGGGGAAAACTGCGTTGAGGAGATGTTCGGCCATTAACTAGAATAAGGAAAGGTCAATGCGTTGTATGACGTATTCCTTTCCCGATGCTTCTGTGCAGTGTGTGGGAAAGCTCTGTAGATGTTGTCACAAGCTCTCAGCTGTTAGGAAGGAAGTCTCTGCAGGGTCGTCAGGATTGTGTTTCCTATTCCCTTTTCTGATAACGAGGCTGGTGACGGGTGTTCTCTCCGGCTTTATCGTTTAAGACCTCGGCGCAGTTTGATACAATTGAGGAGAAAGTGAGGTCTGCAGATGCTGG
>NW_025182902.1:0-2606 GCF_004010195.1 Chiloscyllium plagiosum | reverse complement strand
CTGCCATCCTGTTTTTGCCACCAAAGTGATAACTATACATTTATCGACATTACACTGTATCTGCCATGCATCTGACCACTCACCTAACCTGTCCAGGTCGCCCTGCAATCTCCTAACATCCTCCTTACATTTCACCCTGCGACCCACCTTAGTATCATCAGCAAATTTGCTGATGTTATTACTAATACCATATTTTATATAATTAATATATATTGGAAAAACCTGCAGTTCCAGCACTGATCCCTGCGGGACCCTACTGGTCCCTGCCTGCCATTCCGAAATGGAGCTGTTTATCACTACTCTTCGTTTCCTGTCAGCCAACCAACTTTCAATCCAAGTTAGTACTTTGCCCCCAACACCACGCGCCCTGATGTTGCTCACTAACATCCTTTGTGGGACTTTAACAAAAGCTTTCTGAAAGTCCAGATGCACTACATCTACGGGATCTCCCTCGACCATCTTCAGAGTTACATCCTCAAAAAAATCAAGAAGATTGGTGAAGCATAATTTCCCCTTCATAAATCCATGCTGACTCTGACCTATCCTGTTCCTACAATCCAGATGTGTCGTAATTCCATACTTTATAATGGACTCCAGCATCTTTCCCAGCACAGAAGTCAGAAGAACTCGTCTTTAATTTCCTGCTTTCAATCCAGATGTGTCGTAATTCCATACTTTATAATGGACTCCAGCATCTTTCCCAGCACAGAAGTCAGAAGAACTGGTCTTTAATTTCCTGCTTTCTTTCTCCCACCATTGTGCAATACTGAGGTCCAAACCTACTTTGAGCAGACCAGCTTTTATTGCTGCTTTTATTGCAAAATGTTGTTTGTGGAAATAGGATGACTGGATTTCAGGAGTTTGCTGGTCATATATCATCCAGGTTAGTTTCATTGTCCGATATTCCTGACAGATAAAGTCAAGATGACCAACGTTGACATTGTGAAATGTTTATTAAAAAGCTGCATGTCATTTTTAAGTTGCAACGTAAGCGCCTCAGAGGCAAAAACAACATTCTTATTTTTCCCTCAGAATAGAAGTGAACACAGCTGACGAAAAGTAATTCGTCTCAACGCACTACTCTCTGCCTATCCAGCAGGAACGCTTTCATTACTCCAACACTTTCTGTTTCAATTACTAAATAATTAATATCGGTTCAATTTTTATCTGAATTGTTTGTGATGTCCGTTTGAGTTGCAGTTATTTCACATCAAACAGACATTTTAATATAACTATGCTAAAAGACTCATTTAATGCATGTTGATATCATTTTTTACACAACTTACACAGAGTAAACACAAAATGATATTCAACCATTCTGAAGTAGGGTCGCATTTCTTTAAAACGGTTTAGCTGTTTTATCTCCTCGCTAAAGTGCCGGAAGTGTTGATTTTGTCCACTCTTTCATATTTTTGTAATGTCACTGAAGATGTCGTTGTACGAATCAAAATTCGCGAGAGACTGCAGTTTGAGTGAATGCGATATTCCAAGTGTAAGAAATATCCAATATCAAACAAGTGAGGCGGAATATCGATTGACTGAGTGTGCATTGTTTCCTAAAGACGCCTTTAATCATGTGAAATTCGTCCTGTCAATTATTGTAATTGATACGCTTTCTCCTATATTGTGCCCACACCTTGCTATATTCTTACGCAGAACTCGACTGAATTGTCAAGACATGTGGATATACCTTACTGAAGTTTATGATTCAACGAGACAGGATTGATGGTTTCATGTAGACGTTCTCGATCTCAATGGCTGCAGTGGAATCCTCTATTTTTCATTGGATTCATTAACATCAGGTTGTCTGAAGCCTTTGACTGCATTGTGTACCGTGTTTACTGAACGAGGCGGTCTTCATTCAATAAGTAATTGGGAAAACAGAAAACAATATCCACAGCAAAGATGCTCTGATAAGTCGAAGAAATGTGAATGGTGAAATGAATCATGTTTCATTTTCTCAGAAACAAGGATGCTTTCTGGTGGATAAAGACGTTAAAGTACCACATTGTTGGTTAAACTATTTCTCGACAGAATTGATTTTGTAGACCTCTATCAAACATATGTTCGAATTAATACACACGGAGATTTTGCCATATTTTTCACTCTGCTCTGAATTTGCTCTGTGTCATTGCATAAACGCAAATATTTCGAAAGCAAACAAAATACGTCAAGATACTCCCACTTCAGTGGCGATCAATTCAGAGTTTGTGAACGTGCCTCTATACGAAACGGTGCGTGTTATTTTGTGAAGAGCTAAACTCAAGGAATTTGTCAACCAGAGAAAGAGAAAGGTTACTGATATTGAGAATAATACAATGATGCATTTTCTACAGTTCTTCATTTCTGAGGCACTTTGCTTCCCAGTCTTGGAGCTCCGGAGTTCAGTACAGCTTCGATTCGCCAGGACTGCACGTTGGTTAATTAATTAAGCAAGGCAATCAGAGCGAAAGGAATCCAAATGACACAGACACTGTGAAACCAGATATAATCTGCACCTTCAGAAGAGGGAAAAACTGCTGCCCATGACCGGTAAGCCCACTGTACATTGTTTATAGTTTTTTAAATTTCATAAGCAATCGAAACTGGCACTTTTTGCAGTACAG
>NW_025182901.1:1628-2606 GCF_004010195.1 Chiloscyllium plagiosum | reverse complement strand
TCTTGTGCGAAAAATGGAATAGAATGAAAATAGCAACTAAACAGTTTAGAGAAAGTACTGGACTGAAATTAATGGGCATAGACAAAGTCAACAGAGATTTATGCCATGGGAATCATATTTGAGAAAGAGGCTTTAAGGATATTTACGTAGGAGGTATCAATGCCATGTGAGTGGAATCTAAGAAAGATTTTTAATAAAGCCCCAAGCCTATTGTGCAAATTCGAATCCTATTGGACTCGGGCTAATATATGGTCATAGATTTAGAATGGGAGAGCTGGCAGGAAACAGTGAGTAGGAATAAAACAATGTTTTATTTTTCAATGGGAGGCTTGGAGGATATTGTAAGGATCGTGTCTTGGGCTCCAGCTATTCCCAATACACATAATATCTTTGAGTGAGGGGCGCAAATGCAATATTCCCAAGTCTGCTGACAGCACTAAACGATGTCAGCTTGTGAGTGGATGAGGAGGATGTAAAAAAAGTTCCAAGGTTTTTGAGACAACTGGAGTGACTGGGCAAATACGTGGCAGGTAGAGAGCAATGGGGGACATGAGATGTTGTGTACTTTGATGGGAACAATAGAATGGCAGCCTTCCATTTGACAATTGAGTGTTTGAAAAATGTTGCACTATAAATGAAATTAAGCTGCATTTTTGTTTATTTCTGCGAAGCCCTCAGAGTCCATATAGGGCAGTGAGTTCTGAAGCCAGAAGTCAACAGCGCGGTGGCACGGTGGCACAGTGGTTAGCACTGCTGCCTCACAGCGCCCGAGACCCGGGTTCAATACCGCCTGAGGCGATTGACTGTGTGGAGTTTGCACGTTCTCCCCGTGTCTGCGAGGGTTTCCGCTGGGTGCTCCGGTTTCCTCCCACAGTCACAAAAGATGTGCAGGTCAGATGAATTGGCCGTACTAAATTGCCCGTAGTGTTAGGTAAGGGGTAAATGTCGGGGTATGGGTGGGTTACGCTTCAGCGGGTC
>NW_025182901.1:0-1485 GCF_004010195.1 Chiloscyllium plagiosum | reverse complement strand
GATATCCCTGTACACCAGTCACTGAAAGCAATATTGCAGGAGTAGAAAGAAGGAAGGAAGATAAATGCTGCATTCACCTTCATTTCAGGGGGATTGAGTACATGAGTAAATGTATCTTACTGCAGCTGTACAGGGCCTTTGTGAGACCCCATCTCGATCATTGTGCAGTATTGTGTGCAGTTTTGGTCTCTTTTCCTAACAGACGACAAACCTGACATTGACGGAGAGCAGCAAACGATGACCAGACTGATCTCTGGGATGACAGACTTGTTGTGGGAGCAGAGTTTGGGGCAACTGGACCTGTATCCCATGGGCTTTAGGAAAATGAGTTAAAATCCCAGTGAAATATATAACACTCTGACAGGGGGAGACAGATTAGAAGCAGATCAGTAAATCGCCTGGTTGGAACGTCTAAAACCAGAGGCCACAATATTAGGTACAGACAGGCCACTTTGCATTGAGATGAGAATAAATGTCTGCACTCGGAGACTGGCGAACCAGGGGTACTCTCTCCCAGATCAGGCGGTGGAAGACAAGGGGCTGAATATAAATAAGGATTTCTGGAAACGAAAGGGATAGGGAGAGAGCAGGAGTATGGTTTGAAGATAGAAGATCAGCTATTATTCCAGGTTGTTCTCCAATAACACGATAACTGTGTTCCTGTGCAACACTGTGTTGTAGAAAATCGTGCAATATTAATAATAGGGTCTATGGAAAAATGAGGGTAAGAGGCGAACTCCCAAAAATATCAGTAAAAACCAAAAATTAACTTTGATTTAACACACAATGGGACAGTCTAAATAAATCTTTAAATTACATGTTATAATGGAACAGTGCTGTAAATGTAACACTTTTGCACTACAGTCACTCACTGGTGCACTGTACCTTTCACCACAATCTTCACCAGAAAGCGCGCGGGGGCTGACTGACCATGTGATGCCGATGCCGAATTCCAGTTCTCCCCAAGATTCTCCCCACAGTTTGAAATAAAGTTATTTCTAAATATAGACAACAATTCCCAGTTTCAGGCTCAGTTTCAAGGCCTGCAGAGCCAATTGCATTCCTGTTTTTGCTGAACACATTGATTGTAGAGAGAGGGTTTCTGAGGCAGGATTTGCTGTTCAGCTGGTGCCAGCCAAGGAATCGCGTCACAGTGAACGCCAGTTCACTTTATAGAAAAAGATTCATGATTTGCATTGCAGCCAAATTGTATTTAATCAACACGTGTTATTGGTGAACTGCCTGTACATAGAATGGAGGTGCAAAACTGATGGGCTGAATGGACTACAGCAGTTCTCATTTTATGTTTCACAATGTTTTAATATATTAAGGGATATGTATATTGTATGGGGAAAACTGCGTTGAGGAGATGTCCGGCCATTAACTAGAATAGGGAAAGCTCAATGAGTTGTATGACGTATTCCTTTCCCGATCCTTCTGTGCAGTGTTTGTGAAAGCTCTGTAAATGTTGTCACAAGCTCTCAG
>NW_025182900.1:1678-2606 GCF_004010195.1 Chiloscyllium plagiosum | reverse complement strand
TCGCTGACACACTGAAATACACAGTCACGTCGATGGACTGATACACTCACACTGACTCACTGACACACTGAAATACACAGTCTCATTGAGGTACTGATACAGTCACACTGACCCGCTGACACCCTGAAATACACAGTCACATCAAGGGACTGATACAGTCACACTGACCCGCTGACACACTGAAATACACTGAAATACACTGACACATCGACGTACAGATAAAGTCACACTGACCTGCTGACACACTGTAATACACAGTGTCATCGAGGTGTTGATACAGTCTCAATGACCCGCTTACACACTGAAATACGCAGTCACATCGACGTGCTGATACAGTCACACTGACCCGCTGACACACTGAAATACACAGTCACATGGAGCTACTGATCCTGTCACACTGACGCGCTGACACACTGTAATACACAGTCACATCGAGGTACTGATCCTGTCACACTGACTCACTGACGCACTGAAATACACAGCCACATCGACGTGCAGATACAGTCACACAGATTGGCTGAAACACTGAAATACACAGTCACATCGAAGTACTGATACAGTCACACTGACTCACTAACACACAAATATACACAGTCACATCGATGTACTGATACAGTCACACTGACTCGCTGATGCACTGAAATACACAGCCACATCGATGTGCAGATACAGTCACACTGAATCGCTGACACACTGAAACACATAGTCACATCGACGTGCTGATACATTCACACAGACTGGCTGACACACTGAAATACACAGTGACATGGTGGTACTGATACCGTCACACTGACTCACTAACACACTGAAATACACAGTCACATCGACGTACTGGTACAATTACACTGACTCACTAACACACTGATATACACAGTCACATCGAGGTACTGATACAGTCACACTAACACACTGAAATACACAGTCACAT
>NW_025182900.1:0-1536 GCF_004010195.1 Chiloscyllium plagiosum | reverse complement strand
GTGACTGTGTATTTCAGTGTGTAAGCGGGTCATTGGGATTGTATCAATACCTCGATGTCACTGTGTATTACAGTGTGTGAGCAGGTCAGTGTGACTTTATCTGTACGTCGATGTGTCAGTGTATTTCAGTGTGTCAGCGGGTCAGTGTGACTGTATCAGCACGTCGAAGTGACTGTGTATTTCAGTGTGTAAGCGGGTCATTGGGATTGTATCAATACCTCGATGTCACTGTGTATTACAGTGTGTCAGCAGGTCAGTGTGACTTTATCTGTACGTCGTTGTGTCAGTGTATTTCAGTGTGTCAGCAGGTCAGTGTGACTGTATCAGTACCTCAATGAGACTGTGTATTTCAGTGTGTCAGTGAGTCAGTGTGAGTGTATCAGTCCATCGACGTGACTGTGTATTTCAGTGTGTCAGCGAGTCAGTGTGACTGTATCAGCACGTCGATGTGACTGTGTATTTCCATGTGTCAGCGAGTCAGTATGACTGTATCAGTACCTCGATGTGACTGTGTATATCAGTGTGTTAGTGAGTCAATGTAATTGTACCAGTACGTCGATGTGACTGTGTATTTCAGTGTGTTAGTGAGTCAGTGTGACTGTATCAGTACCACCATGTCACTGTGTATTTCAGTGTTTCAGCCAATCTGTGTGAATGTATTAGCACGTCGATGTGACTGTGTGTTTCAGTGTGTTAGCGATTCAGTGTGACTGTATCTGCACATCGATGTGGCTGTGTATTTCAGTGCATCAGTGAGTCAGTGTGACTGTATCAGCACGTCAATGTGACTGTGTATTTCCGTGAGTCAGCAAGTCAGTTTGACTGTATCAGCACGTCGACGTGACAGTGTATTTCAGTGTGTCAGTGGGTCAGTGTGACTGTATCAGCACGTCGATGTGAGTGTGTATTTTAGTGTGTCAGCGAGTCAGTGTGACTGTATCAGCACGTCGATATGACTGTGTATTTCTGTGTATCAGTGAGTCAGTGTGATTGTATCAGCACATCGATGTGACTTTTTATTTCAGTGTGTTAGCGGGTCAGTGTGCCTGTATCAGCACGTCGATGTGACTGTGCGTTTCAATCTGTCAGCGAGTCAGTGTGACTGTATCAGTACATCGATGTGAGTGTTTATTTCAGTGTGTCAGCGAGTCAGTGTGACTGTATCTGCACGTCGATGTGTCTGTATTTCAGTGTGTCAGCGGGTCAGTGTGACAGTATCAGCACGTCGATGTGACTGTGTATTTCCGTGTGTTAGTGTGACTGTATCAGTACCTCGATGTGACTGTGTATATCAGTGTGTCAGTGAGTCAGTGTGACTCTATCAGTACATCGATGTGGCTGTGTATATCAGTGTGTTAGTGAGTCACTGTAATTGTATCAGTCAGTCGATATGACTGTGTATCTCAGTGTGTCAGCGAGTCAGTGTGACTGTATCAGTACATCGATGTGACTGTGTATATCAGTGTGTTAGTGAGTCACTGTAATTGTATCAGTCAGTCGATGTGACTGTGTATCTCAGTGTGTCAGCGAGTCAGT
>NW_025182899.1:2025-2606 GCF_004010195.1 Chiloscyllium plagiosum | reverse complement strand
CCACCCTAACCTGCACATCCCTGAACACTATGGGTAATTTAGATTGGCCAATCCACCCTAACCTGCACATCCCTGAACACTGTGGTAATTTAGCATGGCCAATCCACCCTAACCTACACATCCCTGAACACTATGGGTAATTTAGCATGGCCAATCCACCCTGACCTACGCATCGCTGAGCACTATGGGGTAATTTAGCACGGCCAATCCACCCTAACCTACACATCCCTGAACACTATGGGGTAATTTATCATGGCCAATCCACCCTAACCTGCACATCCCTGAACACTATGGGGTAATTTAGCATGGCCAATCCACCCTAACCTACACATGCCTGAACACTATGGGGTAATTTAGCAGGGCCATCCACCCCTAAACTACACATCCCTGAACACTATGGGGTAATTTAGCATGGCCAATCCACCCTAACCTACACATGCCTGAACACGATGGGGTAATTTAGCACGGCCAATCTACCCTAAACTACACATCCCTGAACACGATGGGGGAATTTAGCATGGCCAATCCACCCTAACCTACACATCCCTGAACGCTATGGGTAATTTAGCATGGCCAATCCA
>NW_025182899.1:0-1962 GCF_004010195.1 Chiloscyllium plagiosum | reverse complement strand
CTAACCTACACATCCCTGAACACTATGGGGTAATTTAGTATGGCCAATCCACCCTAACCTACACATCCCTGAACACTATGGGGTAATTTAGCCTGTTCTCCCTGGGGTGGGGGAGTCCAGAACTAGAGGGGCATAGGTTTAGGGTGAGAGGGGAAAGATATAAAAGACGGACCTAAGGGGCAACTTTGTCACCCAGAGGTTGGTACGTGTATGGAATGAGCTGCCAGAGGATGTGGTGGGGGCTGGTACAATTACAGCATTTAAGAGGCATTTGGTGTGGCCAGTCCACCGTAACCTGCACATCATTTGAGTGTGGGAGGAAACCCACACAGACAGTCATCGAGACGTCCAGCACAGAAACAGACCCTTCGGCCCAACCCGTCCATGCCAACCAGATATCCCAACCCAATCTAGTCCGACCTGCCAGCACCCGGCCCATATCCCTCCAAACCGTTCCTATTCATATACCCATCCAGATGCCTCTTAAATGCTGTAATTGTACCAGCCTCCACCACATCCTCTGGCAGCTCATTCCACACACGTACCATCCTCTGGGTGACAAAGTTGCCCCTTCGGTCTCTTTTATATCTTTCCCCTCTCACCCTAAACCTATGCCCCTCTAGTTCTGGACTCCCCCACCCCAGGGAGAACAGGCTAAATTACGACCAGAATTGCACGCAATATTCCAACAGTGGCCTAACCAATGTCCAGTACAGCCGCAACATGACCTCCCAACCCCTGTACTAAATACTCTGACCAATAAAGGAAAGCATACCAAACGCCGCCTTCACTATCCTATCTACCTGTGACTCCACTTTCAAGGAGCTATGAACCTGCACCCCAAGGACTCTTTGTTCAGCAACACTCCCCAGGACCTTACCACAAGTCCTGCCCTGATTGGCCTTTCCGAACTGACTGATCAAGGGAAGTGTACCACCCGAGGTGGGAATCGAACTGGGGGTCCCTGGCGCTGTGAGGCAGCAGTGCTAACCACTGAGCCCCCATGCTGCGCTTCTCCCTGTGGTCTCTCCTCAGGGTCATCTCCTTCACGCCAAATCCGATGTCAACCTCAGCCTCTCCTCCTTCCACTCCCCCCCCCCCCACCACACCAGACCGCGCGTCGCTCCCCTCCGCTGTGACGCCCCCTGGTGTTTGCCATCCCGCAGTGACGAGGCAGCGGCTGCTGGGGCTGAGGGGTCCACGGACGATGACCTGAGCTACGCGGATGACCTGAAGGATCAGAATTACAGCCCTTCGTCGGACAGGTCCGTACAGGGGAGCGGGGAGGGGGTTAGGCTTTGGGCGGGAGGTAGGTGGGCGTTGTGGGCTGGGCTCCGTTTCTCTGGAGACCGGGGTCGACCATTTTGTCGCGAGGCTCCCCTCCCGGGCAGCGGGTGGAACACCGTGCCGTAATAAGTGGCCGAGCCCCGAAGCGTTGACTGCTCTGCAGAAGGAGTCAGCTCCAGTTCCTGGGGCTGAAGGGGCTCGGAGGCTCTGGGGGTGTGAAACGGGAACTGGGGAATTGAGTTAGCTGCAACATATATTGGATTGTGCAGCAGGTTGGATGGGCCTATTCCGATTCGCTGTGCGTCTGTGATCCGACGGGGGGGTGATCGGATTTGAGATAGAGTTCAGGAGCACCCAACTCGGACTGGCGTGTGGCAGGAGGCTGGACCGGGGTGTAGAATGGTGAGGGGGAATCTCACAGGCCTCCCTAAGATTCGAACAGGGCGAGACAGCGTAAACGCTGGAAGGACGCTGTCAATGTTTGGGTTGAGGGAGAGGGAAGCCAGAAGCGGGGCGGGTTGACGGAATCAGGAGCCGTTTCAGACTGAGATGGGGAACAAGGTCTTCACCCAGCGAGCGGGGGAGACTGTGGAATTGTCTGCTGCAGAAAGCAGTCAAGGCTCAACCATTGAATGCTTTCACACGGAGGAATTGGATCGAGCACTCAGGGCTCAC
>NW_025182898.1:0-2606 GCF_004010195.1 Chiloscyllium plagiosum | reverse complement strand
ATAGCAGTCATTCCTGGCACTGGATTCACGAGGGATGAAGGGTCAGTGAACAGAGCGGACTGTCCCTGTTGTTCTGTTCCTGACTCTCGAGCTCCCGCTCTGTCAGTGAACTCTGTTAGTCTCCCGCGAAATGTGTATTCTTCAATAGTTTCTGGTCTAAGGAATATCATTCCTAAATAACTCCTGTCCGAGTTAATGATGATTAATGTGTCTGTGTCTCCTCCTCTGTTCTGTACATGTCATTGTTCAGGACTGGGGGCACATTTATGGACAGACATTGAGGATGTTATGAAACAAACCAAACCCCCCGAAAATATATTCAGAAAATGATACAGGCCTTTTTAAAAAAATTCTCCAAAGGTAAGTGTAATGCATTGTAATTCAATTGTTCAAACTGCCAGGCTTGAAGCAAAACACACTTTACTCCACACTATCGATAAAATACAAACAAAAGAAAGAAATATTGGAATAACCTAACTCTATTGGAAACCTAACTGGCTGACAGATTATTTAATTACTGAGCTGCAACTTTTCCAATTTAGTAACACTCCAAAAAACACACACGCTTGGCAAAGGTGAATCCAGTAAAATAATTAGTCTCACATGGAATTCTGGACAAGGATTGCAACCGATTTGCTCAAAATTACATCTACTTTCAGTGTTCATGGAAGAGGACAATATGTTGCTTGAGGGGACAGCTCAGATCTCTCTGTAGGTTCATGTTGACCTGTCTGTAGAAAGGATGACAGATCCATAACAAGTGACCTCTTCCTGAATCTCACCAATCTCCAGATGGAATTCCATTTCACAGGTTTTTTGGCCAACTGACCAGATGATGAACATTTCCCGACAATATACAGATAACTCTCCCAAAAGCAGTGATTAATGTTTTAACATCTACAATTGAATATAGTCCAACCAATTCTGGATCACTGAGATATATAACAGGAAATCAGGTGACCAATAGTGAAGCCTGAAGATAAATCAATAAACTACAGAATTCTATCACAGGACTCGAAACACTATGCCTTCTTCCCACAAGTGGGTCAGATTGCTATTACCTCTTTCAGATTTCACTCCTGATTTGTCTCTGTAACATCCTGCAGGCCACAAACAACTAATACTTCTTCCAGATTTCACTCCCACTTTACTCTGTAACATCCTCCCGATTATAACGACCTATTACTTATTCCACATTCCACTCCTATTTGACCCTGTAACATCCTGCAGACCATAATCAAGTATGACCTCTTCCAGATTTCATTCCTGCTTGTCCCTGTAAAATACTGGAAACAATAAACAACTCTTTCATCTTCCATATTTCACTTCTCTTTGACTCTGTAACATCCTGCAGATTATAAACACTTATTACCTATTCCATATTTCACTCCTATGTGACCTTGTACCATCCTGCAGACCGTAAACAAATATTACCTCTTCCAGATTTCATTCCAGCTTGTCTCTCTAAAATACTGCAAACAATAAATAACTTTTAGTTCTTCCAGACTTCGTTCCTGCTTGTCTCTGTATCATGCAGCAGATCATAACCCACTATTACCACTTCCAGATTTCACTCCTGCTTATCTCTGTATCATCCTGCAGACCACAAATAAGTATTACCTCTTCCAGATTACACTCCTACTTGTCACTGCCTAATCCTGCAGACTCTAAAAAAAATTACCTCTTCCAGATTTCACGCCTGCCTCTGTAAAATCTGGTAGGCTATAAACACCTATTACCTATTCCATATTTCACTCCTATTTCACCCTGTGACATCCTGCAGACCATAAACAACGATTACATCTTCCAGATTTCATTCCTGATTGTCTGTGTAAAATCTTTGAAACCCCAACGAACTGTATCATCACCCAGATTTCACTCCTGCTTGTCTCTTTAACATCCTGCAGACCATACACAACTATCATCACTTCCAGATTTCACTCCTGATAGTCTCTGTAACATTCTGCAGACCATAAACAATTATTACCTCTTCCAAATTTCACTCCTGCTTGTCTTTGTAACATTCTCCAGACCATTAAAAAGTATTACCACTTCCATTTTTCACTCCTGCTTGATTCTGCAACAGTCTGCAGACCATAAACAACTATGACCTCCACCAGATTTCACTCCTGCTTACCTCTGCAACATCCTGCAGGTTATAAACAATTATTATCTCTTCCAGATTTCACTCCTGCTTTTCTCTTTAAAATACTGCAGAACATACACATCTATGATCTCCTCTAGATTTCACTCCTGCTTATCTCTGTACCATGCTACAGATCATAAACAAATATTACCTATTTTAGATTTCACTCCTGGTTGTCTCTGTTAAATCCTGCAGACCATAAACAACTAATACCTCTTCCGGATTTCACTCCCCCTTTTCTCTGTAACATCCTGCAGATCATAAACAGCAATTATCTCTTCAAGATTTCATTCTGGCTTGTCTCTGTAAAATACTGCAAACAATAAACAACGTTTACGTCTTCCAGACTGCGTTCCTGCTTGTCTCTGTACCATGCAGGAGATCATAAACCACTGTTACCACTTCCAGATTTCACTCCTGCTTGTCACTGTAATTTCCTGCAAATTATAAACACCTATTA
>NW_025182897.1:0-2606 GCF_004010195.1 Chiloscyllium plagiosum | reverse complement strand
AGTCCCACTGACTCTACACAGTCCCACTGACTCTCCACAGTCCCTGACGTTACAGAGTCCTGCTGACTCTACACAGTCCCCCAGACCCTCCACAGTCTCACTGACTCTACACAGTCCCACTGAACCTACACAGTCCCCCTGACCCTCCACAGTCCCTGACGCTACACAGTCCCGCTCACTCTACACAGTCCCACGATCCTCCACAGTCCCACTGACTCTACACAGTCCCACTGACCCTACACAGTCTCCGACGCTACACAGTCCCGCTGACTCTACACAAACCCCCTGACCCTCCACAGTCCCCGACGCTACACAGTCTCACTGACTCTACACAGTCCCACTGACGCTACACAGTCCCCCTGACCCTCCACAGTCGATGACGCTACACAGTCCCACTGACCCTCCACAGTCGCCTTGACCTTCCACAATCGATGACGCTACACAGTCCCGCTGACCCTACACAGTCGCCGACGCTACACAGTCCCGCTGACTCTACACAGTCCCCCTGACCTTCCACAGTCGATGACGCTACACAGTCCCACTGACCCTTCCCAGTCGCCTTGACCTTCCACAATCGATGACGCTACACAGTCCCGCTGACCCTACACAGTCGCCGACGCTACACAGTCCCGCTGACTCTACACTGTCCCCCTGACCTTCCACAGTCGATGACGCTACACAGTCCCGCTGACTCTACACTGTCCCCCTGACCCTACACAGTCCATGACGCTACACAGTCCCCTGACCCTCCACAGTCGCCGACGCTACACAGTCCCCCTGACCCTCCACAGTCCCACTGACTCTACACAGTCCCACTGACGCTACACAGTCCTTCTGACCCTCCACAGTCCCACTGACTCTACACAGTCCCACTGCCTCTACACAGTCCCCCTGACCTTCCGCAGTCTCTGACGTTACAGAGTCCCGCTGACTCTACATAGTCCACCGACCCTCCACAGTCCCCGACGCTGCACAGTCCCCCTGACAATCCACAGTCCCACTGACTCTACACAGTCCCACTGCCTCTACACAGTCCCCCTGACCCTCCACAGTCCCTGACACTACACAGTCCCGCTGACCCTACACAGTCCCCCTGACCCTCCACAGTCCCCGACACTCCACAGTCCCCCTGACTCTACACACTCCCCCTGACCTTCCACAGACCCTGAAATTACAGAGTCCCGCTGAGTCTACATAGTCCCCCAACCCTCCACAGTCCCCGATGATACACAGTCCCCATGACCCTCCACAGTCCCCGACGCTACACAGTCCCCCTGACCCTCCACAGTCCCACTGACTCTACACAGTCCCACTGACTCTATAAAGTCCCCCTGACCCTCCACAGTCCCTGACACTACACAGTCCCGCTGACCCTACACAGTACCCCTGATCCTTCACAGTCCCACTGACTCTACACAGTCCCCGACGCTTCACAGTCCCACTGACCCTACATAGTCCCACTGACCCTACACAGTCCCTGACGCAACACTGTCCCACTGACCCTAGACAGTCCCCCTGACCCTCCACAGTCCCCGAAGCTACACAGTCCCACTGACCCTCCACAGTCCCCTACGCTACACAGTCCCACTGACTCTATACAGTCCCCCTGACCCTACACAGTTGCCGATGCTACACAGTCCCACTGACACTCCACAGTCCCACTGACTCTACGCAGTCCCCCTGAACCTCCACAGTCCCACTGACTCTACACAGTCCCCCTGACCCTACACAGTCCCTGATACTACACAGTACCGCTGAATCTATACAGTCCCCCTGACCCTCCACAGTCGCCGATGCTACACAGTCTCACTGACCCTACATAGTCCCACTGACCCTCCACAGTCGCTGATACTACACAGTCTCACTGACCCTACACAGTCCCCCTGACTCTACACAGTCCCGCTGACCCTACACAGTCCGGCTGACTCTGCACAGTCCCCGACGCTACAGTTCCACTGACGCTACACAGTCCCACTGAGTCTACACAGTCCCACTGACACTACACTGTCCCACTGACTATATACAGCCCCGCTGACCCTACACAGTCCCACTGACTCTACACAGTCCCCCTGATTCTCCACAGTCCCCGACGCTACAGAGTTCCCAAATCCTGGACAGTCCCCCTGACCCTATACAGTCCCTGACGCTACAACGTCCCGCTGACCCTACGCAGCCTCGCTGATCCTGCAGAGTCCAACTGACCCTACATAGTCCCGCTGACCCTACGCAGTCTTGCTGACTCTACACAGGACCGGTGTCACTACACAGTCCCACTGACCCTCCACAGTCCCACTGACTCTACACAATCCCCCTGACCCTCCACAGTCCCCAACGCTACACAGTCCCACTAACTCTACACAGTCCCACTGCCCCTACACAGTCCTCCTGACTCTTCACAGTCCCCGACGCTACACAGTCCCGCTGACTCTACACAGTCCCCCTGACCTTCCACAGTCGACGACGCTACACAGTCCCACTGACTCTCCACAGTCCCCTTGACCCTCCACAGTCCCCGACGCTACACAGTCCCCCTGACCCTCCACAGTCCCACTGACTCTACACAGTCCCACTGACTCTATAAAGTCCCCCTGACCCTCCACAGTCCC
>NW_025182896.1:1421-2606 GCF_004010195.1 Chiloscyllium plagiosum | reverse complement strand
GCTCAATATTCTGACAGTCGCAATGTCGTGACTCCTGGAGAGTGACATGGACTCCAATACTGCACCATTGGAGAGAATTACAAAGACCGAGAAATGGTAAAGGGAAGGAGATCCATTATTTTACTCTTTAGTATATCTGATACTTTCATGGTTTCATTGGCTCGTGGGCTTTTTTATTATATATATGTGCGAACTAAAAACATTGAGTTTTATACCTCCGGTTCAGATCACCGCATGACAACAGAACGCGCCTCTGCCATGATACAGCTCCTCATCATATTTGCCAATACTTTCTTTTAGACTATAACACAGCATCAATTCGGAAATGAGCTCAATCACACTGTGAAATACCAAGGAGAAATTAGTAATAGCTTCTGCCTATTTAGAGCGACTGTGGACTTGTTCCTGGCACAAATATGCTGACGACAACACTGGAACAATGTCCAGAACAGAAAAACCCTCAATGTGCAAGTGAATTTACATATCTCCTCAGTCATCAACGGTTGTATTGTCTCACTGAGTGACAAGTATGAGCCAGTGAATTCTTTGAATGGACAAGCTGTGAATTGAAACCTGCGGCGTTGGTATTGCATTTAGTGCGCCGTACATTCGGCTCTGCATTGTTTCCTGAATTCTTTTTGTTGTAGTGAATAATATGCACACTTAAACAATGACTTAAATATTTATCTCGATAAACAATAAGCCCGTTCTGTCCAGTCACTTCCGGATTTATTATTTACTTATTCATATCCTCTAGTGCAGACTCAATTCCATGAGGCTGCATTTGGAGGCTGGAGAATAGCTGGATTTTGTTTAGAGAGGAGGGAAAGGGACTGATACTATCGAAAGGTTGATGTTAAGAAGATGGATGCGCTGGAAAGTTTGTCAATATATAAATCCCGTGGGGAGACGGGTTGTACCCAAGACTTCCACGAGAAAGGATGGAAGACATGCCTGTTTTGGCCATGATCTTTTAGTCCTCTTGTGCAGTGCCAGATGATTGACGCTGACATGTGCTCTTCCGTTATTCAAGAAGAGGAATAGGGATAAGTCTGGGAATTACGGACAAGTCACTCTTATATCGTTAGTGGGCATAATATGGGAGAGGATTCTGAGAGTTAGGATTTATGAATGTTCGTAAAAAGCATTGTTTGTGTAGAAATAGTCAGCATGGTTTTGGGTGTC
>NW_025182896.1:0-586 GCF_004010195.1 Chiloscyllium plagiosum | reverse complement strand
GATACAAATACGGCTGGGACAGATGATTTAGGATTATGGGACAGCATTTTCACAGGAGGAGGTGAGGGTGCAATTGTTTTTCAGGTCGTTGTGGGAATGGCTAGGATTGAAGCTGATGTGCGTGCTGAAATGGAGAGGTCCATGACGAGGAGTGAGGTGTCTGAGAATGGTGAGGTGAACGTGAGGTCAGCGTGGAAATTGCTTGTGAATTTGATGGACTGTAAATCCTCCTCTATGTCGCACAAGGTCACGCCCACAGAACCATCAATGTAGTGAATGGAAACAAAAATGAGACATTGCGCAATGGTAACTCCTGAAGGTGGATTGTTCCATATTTACGATGAAGAGTCAGACTTGACTTGGGCCCACATGTTTGGCCATGGCTGCCGTTGAGGACTGAAAAATGTTGGCGGATTCAAAGGAGAAGTTGCTGAGGGTGAACTCCAGTTCCGCCACTTGAATGGGTGTATCGGTGGAGGGATAATAGCTGGATCAACTGGAGTGGAGCAAACGGAGGGTTTAGAGGGTTGCACCGTGCTGAATAGATGAGTACAGGGAACGCTTCTACATGGTGAAGATGAGATAT
>NW_025182895.1:0-2606 GCF_004010195.1 Chiloscyllium plagiosum | reverse complement strand
GATAGGTTCTTCACGGAGAAAATGTTAGGTGCTCGGGATGAACTGCCAGTGATGGAATTAGAGTCAGAGACAGTCGGGGTACTTGAATGACTTTTGAACATAGCACATAGACGGCAGTAAATTGAGGTAAGTTTAATCTTACATTAAGATAATTGCTCGGCACCACATCGTGGCTGAAGGGCCCGTGCGGTGCCGTACTGTTTTATGTCCTATGCCTCACGTTCTCCCCTACATCTTTCCTTGAACGGTTTGCAAATTCTCCGTATGGGCAGACTTCTCTGTGCCAGTTATTTCACTTCCACATTTTAAGTATGCATTTTAGTTTGCCCACTCGGGCAGGTATTTTGAGCTCCTGTTTCGTAAGAAAAAAGTCAGATGCCATTTAACTCCAAAATCTAGAGCAGCACTTTTTTTTTACTGCAATTCTAATAGTGCTGGACATCTGGTGCAAACAGCAGTGCCTTTGGAATAGTGTCGGCAGATTCGGAAGCTTCCGTAGAGGGGGAATGCAGAGTTAATGTCTGAATCCAGTGCAAATTCTTGCCAGTTAAACCATATTCAATGGCAAAAGACAAAGCAGCCGTTAATGGTGGTGAAAGAAACACGACACAAATGTAGTTCTGAAAGGGAGAGTGTTACTTCGCCGAACTTCTTTTCTCTGTCTCTATTTCATCAGGTCCTATTTTTCTCTTACATGCTTCAATCATCTCAGATTTTCTAAATTATGTGTACACAACCAGTGGTATTTCGCTTTCCCCCTATTTGCAACTTGTTATCCAGCAAGCATTCTGGAGAATCTGTGCTCCATTCAAACACACAGAGAACCCCAAGTCTCTTCTCTTTCCTCCCTTTCCCAATTTAGAAAGTCAACGTCATTGCTGTGCGAACATGAAACGTCTGACAGGACCAAAGCAAAACTGACTGATGGACAAGCACCATCGAAATCATTCGACTGTATTTGGAAGGTTAAAGCAAGATACATACACTGTACATCATTATCAGTCAGTCTCGTGTAGATGAAATGGAACAAGTTGTGCAAAGACTTTTTTTTTGAACATTAGACTGAAGACGGAAAACATAAAGTAAAATACGCAATATGAACCTGGGTACAGGAACAGAGATGTCTTTCGAGTTGGTCTTGAATTCTCTCAGCGTAGGAGATACAGAAATGATTCAAGACCTGTTTTTATTCATACGCTTGAAATTTTAGTATTATTAATTCACCTTGCAGAAGCAGAATATGGAGACATCCCTCTCTCTCTGATTTGACTCATATTTCACCCAGACAGAAATGACTAAAAGCCAAATCACCGATCTGACGACTGGCTCCTCTCCAAAGACTACCGCCCAAACAAGACTACCCGCAAACACTGTTGCCCTATCACAACTATCTGCTGATGTGACAACCCTGTAAAAGCATTACTGTGCACAAGATGAACCCCGACATTGATATTCCCTCATAGACATATTCTGAGACAACGATCAAATCAGAAGAGTACTCACACATGAATATGGCCTGATCTGACTTCCCTTCAATATGTCCATTCTCTGAAAGGGCTGACCTACCGACTTATTTACCCAATGAGAATACTACGCTCTTTCAAAAAAATCTCCGGCAATAATATGACTCAACATGACTACCTTCTCACATGGCTGAGGGCTGACAAAGCCACCCTCCTGAAGTTAGTGCTCAACCCTGACAGTGCTGCACCCTAACATAAGTGCCACCTTATACAGCTACCCTTGACCGAGTTACCTCCTGACATGCTCGACCACAACCCAGATAATCTTGACATTGCGACCTACAAATATGAATAACGTACAACCTGAATTCCCCCGATCCGACTCTCACTGACACAACGACCCCTTATAGAACTATGTTGATGCAGCTATTTTAACAACAGTGTATGACTGCCCTATTTCATAATTATTCACAATAACTGAAAAGACTGCTCCTGACATGAGTGCCGATAGACAGGGCGACCCCAAAACAGGTAACTCATCATATTGCCCCTGATGCGACGCTGTCCTGCGGTAACTATCCCGACATGTCTCCTGCTGAGTTGATCTCCATAAAATGTCAGCCAGAACACAATTTTCGCGAAATAACTATATCCTGATGCACCGACCCGCACACGTCTTTCATTTAACTTGACTCTCCTCAAGACCCAATTACCTAGTAACACAACTACCCTCGACGAACGGATATGACTCATCCCTGTCAGCATGAACCACTGGCACGCTTACTCCGATCAAACTGTCCATGACGTGACTAACCTCCTGACGTGAATATCCCAGACAGGACTACACCCTGACATGACGACACTGTTACATGATCACCCTGACACCGCAAACACACTGATACGACTCCCTCGCTGCCACAACTACTCCGAATATAACTTGTCCCAACACAACAAATAGCACAACACAACGATGCTCTTCGCAGAATTCACTCTGCAATAACTACTCCCTTGGTATAACTGCAGCCCTGACATAAATACATATTTGAAGTGAAGAAAAAATCTTTTTCACGGGTGGGTGTGGCGGTTATCTTAATCTGCCTTGACATAAGTAAATATAAATGTGTGGTCTGTCGTCCTCCCCTC
>NW_025182894.1:0-2606 GCF_004010195.1 Chiloscyllium plagiosum | reverse complement strand
TCTCAACTGCCCCCTGAAATAATCCATCAAGGCACTCAGCTCAAGGGCAGTTCGGGGTGGGAAATACACACTGGCCACCCAGAGACAACAACATCCCATGAGTGAATTAGACATAACATTGCTGGGACCAGTGTCCTGGCCAATCATGACGGTAGGCTTATGGACAGGGCTTTAAACTGACAGAGAGGATGCAGGGCCAGGGTTCAGGTGAAAGGAGCTTTCCAAATCCAAACAGAAATGGCGATGTAGCTGAAGACAAGCAGAAAGGAACAGGAAGAGACAGAGTTTAACTGAAACTGAACATCAGTGAATTGGACTGAGACAAGAAATTGTGGAAAGAGTCAATCGTAATGTACTTTTTTTGTACTGGACAAAGTCTCTGCAATAAGGTGGATGGACTGTGTCACAGAGATAAATGCGATTTAGTGGTGACAGGGTGAACAAAAGGTGGGACATGAATATTCTCTTGTCCACCTCCTTGAGGGGTCTCAGGGAGAGCAGGATGGGTAACCCTGACAGTAATGGGTAACAAAGGCAGTACAGAGAAAGCATTTGGCCTCAGATGATGAAGCTGAATTAGCCTGAATGCAGATTCTGGGCAACACGTGTCAAAACCACAAACAGGAGAACAGTTTTGAGGCTGCCTGACAGCATTTCATTGCTCAACACTGTTACACGTTCTAATGAATTCCTGTTTAATACAAAGGCACTGTGATCATTTTGGGAGACTTCAGTCTTTGTATAATCTGTGACAGTCACATCGGCAAAACTGATGTTCTCCAAACTCCTCTTTGAATGTTTGTGTCAGTGTTTCTTTGAATAACACATTGTGGAAATGGCCAGGGTTGTGACTATCTCAGATCGACCGTTGGGTGATGACACTGAGTGAAGGAGTAATATCACACTGAGATATCCTCTGGGAAATAGTAGTATAGTGGAATTCAGCGAGATGATGGATTTTTAAAGTGACCATAAAGCGCACCCTACAATGACAACCAAAGTCATTGATATGTGTTCGGAGGGAGAACTGACCAAGGTAAACAGGGGAAACAGTGAAGTGTTTGGCTGGAAATGGACAGTGGAAAACATTTACAGTCAGAAGCAAATCATCCACGTCACTCACATATCCTACCATAATCTCGTTTTATTTGCCAGCACTTGGCCCAAATCCCTCTCAATCCTTCCTGTTCGTATACCCATCCAGATGCCTTTTAAATGCAGTAATTGTACCAGCCTCCACCACTTCACCTGGCAGTTAATTCCATACACGCAACACCCTCCACATCAAAACGTTGTCCCTTATTTCCTTTTATATTCCCTTATGTTCCCCTCTCACCCTCAACCTCGGCCGTCCAGTTCTGGACTACCCCACCCTCGGGAAAAGAACATTTCTGTAAAACCTATCGATTCCTCTCATGGTTTTTGTAAACCTCCATATGGGTACCCCTCAGCCTCAGACATTCTTTGTTCAGAAACACTCTCTGAGACCTTAGCATTATGTGTATAAGTCCTGCGAAGAGTTGCTTTTCCAAAATACAGCACCACCCATTTATCTAAATTATGCTCCATCTGCCACTCCTCAGCCCATTGGCCCATCAGTTCACCATCCCGTTGTAATATGAAGTAACATTCTTCACTGTCCACTACACCTGCAATTTTGGTGTCATCTGCAAACTTACTAAATATACCTGCTAAGTTCACATTCAAATCACTTATAAAATTAATGGAAAGTAGTGGACACCGCACCAATCCTTGTGGCACTCCACTGGTCGCAGGTCTCCAGTCTGAAAAGCAACCCTCCACAACCACCATCTGTCTTCTACCTTTGAGCCAGTTCTGTATCCAAATGGCTGGTTTTCTCTGTATTCCATGAGATCTATCCTTGCTCTCTAATCTCCCAAGTGGAAATTTTTCGAATACCTTACTGAAGTCCATATCACTCACATCCACCGCTCTGCCCTCATCAATCCTTTTGTTACTTCAAAAAAACTCAATATCTTGAGACATGATTTCCCACGCACGAAGCAATGCTGACTATCCCCAATTAGACATTGCCTTTCTAAACACATGTAATTCCTGTCCGGCATGTATCCGTATTTCAACGTGCCCACGACTGATGTCAGGCGAGCCAGTCTGTAGTTCCCTGGCTTGTCCTTACCACCCGTCTTAAACAGTGGCACCACATTAGCCCAACCTGCAGTCATCTGACACCTCACCTGTGTCTATCGATGATACAAATATTTCAGCACGGGCCCAGCAATCACTTCTCCAGCTTCCCACAGAGATCGAGAGTACACCTGAAAAAGTCTGGGGATTTATCACCTTTATGCGTTTCAAGACATCCAACACCTCCTCCTCTGTAAGGTGGACATTTTGCAAGATGACATCATCTATTTCCCAAAGATATTTCCCAAACCAACATTCTATTCTATATCTTCCATGTCCTTGTCTACAGGAAATACTTGTTCAGTATCTCCCCCATCTCCTGCAGCTCCACGGGCAAGCTGTCTTGATCTTTGAGGGGCCCTATTCGCTCCCCATTGACACTTTGTCCTTCATGTATTTGTAAAAGCTCTTTGGATTCTCCTTCGCCCTAATTGACAAAG
>NW_025182893.1:0-2606 GCF_004010195.1 Chiloscyllium plagiosum | reverse complement strand
ACAAAAGAATGGTATTAATTCATTCACAGGTGTATCACCTCCCCTGTGCACATCTCATCTACTTACTGGAAGCACAGCAAATTGTATTGCTCGCTGGATTGTCACACAGGAGGGGACGGCTTTGATACACTGACCGCGGGGTTGCACACCTTTAAGCTCCAAATGCACCACTCCGCTCACCTAAGCTTAATAACTGCAAAGAAAGCTCTCAGTCATTCAGAGAAATACTTAGTTTTCCATCTTCATGTAGCATGTAACTTTGAGAATGTAGTCATAATTCCTTCATTGCTTTTGGGCAGAATATATGCGTTGTCATATGTCCCAAATTCTGTAGTACAAATGCGATTTCATTCAGAATCGCAAAGTGTGTCACTGCGCAGAAGGAGGCTGGGCAGCCAACCTTGTATCTGCTGCCATATTATTGCTCTCTCCATGTAACTCTGAACATTGTTCCTTTTGAGGTTAACATTGAATTCCATTTTGCATCCATGGAGTCTCACTCCTTGTCAATCTCAGACAGTGAGTTACGGACATGCAATACATTTTTCCTCGTGTCATTTGTAATTATTTTCTTTGTGAATTTCCATTTCTGCCAAGTCGGTCTGGATCGTTTCTGGCATTGGAGAATTTTCACGTCATTATTTTCTCTGTCGAGAGCATTCTTGACATAGAAAAGGTCAAGCAGATTAAAATAGTGGAGAGCTGGAGTACCACACCTGGTCAGGCAACGTCGGGAGCAGAAAAATCGACATTTCAGACATCAGCCCTTCATCAGGAATGGGGCGAGTGGGGGTGGAACTGGATTGAGAAACAAATTGTAAGGTGCATGGGCCTAGACTAAGAGTGAAGTTGGGACCAAGGAACTGGGAAGTCAATCAGTAGATGCAGGTTGAGGGGAGACAGTGATAGGTCAGAGCAGATTGTAGAAACGATAGGTGGGGGAAGGAAGGTGGACAGGTAGGTCAGTTCAAGAAGGCGGTGCCGAGTTGGAGGTTTTTACCTACGATGGGGGGAGGGGAGGGGAGATGAAGAAACTGGAGAAGTTAATGTTGATGCCGAGTTGTTGGATGGTCCCAAAGAGATAGTTGAGGTGGTCTTCCTCCACTTATCGTGCAACTTGTATTTGATGGTGGAGGAGGCCCACGACTTGCATGCCCTGACAGAATGGGAGCGGAAGGTGAAATAGTCGACTACAGTACGGTGGACTGTTTGGTGCGTGTTTTCCAGAGATATCCTCTGCAAAGCTCTGCATAATAGCATCCTGTCTCGCCAACGTCAAGGAGACCACGACGAGATCAACGGACACAGTAGAACAGATGTTGGCATATGCAGTAAACTCTGCCGGATGTGGAAGGTATCTATGGGGCGAAGCACAGAGGTGAGGGAGTTGGTGAGGGTGCAGGTTTTTCACCTCTTGCCGTGGTAAGGGAAGCCCAGATTTCAGCTTTCTGTTCTCCAGGACCTGACCCAATTTTTCAGTCTACCTTCACAGCTGACATTGCACATACACTACACCATTCACATCAATCTGTTCAGCGCTGTCGCCAATCACTTCACTTCCCCACTAACTGAGGTTTCACGTGCAGAACTGAACAATAATGCAGCTGAAAGATTCATTTAGAGTCGGATTGACACAGCGAACAATCCGAAACACATGTCTCAACTTTCAACGTGTTTCCCTTTGTCGCATTTACTGCAATGCTCGATCTTGCCCATCCTGACTTCAGGCTGTCCGACGTCATTTAGTGAATCTACTTTTTGAGATTATCGAGCGAACATTTTTGCGGAAGTGCAGACAGGACACATGGATCCTTCCGGAATTTGAACGGTATATCTAAACCATTGAAAACTCGAAAGAAAAATACATCCCTTGAGCAATGAGCTATAGCCTGGTTGCACTGCCCACTCTGCCGCAAGCTGACTTTTTCTCAGTTTAAATTCCATTCCACATTGGTCCAGAATTCCAAATATCAAAGTGTTTCCAGTGTATCTGCTTCCCATTCTGTCTCCCTATTCCCTGATGCTGCTGTTTGTCTCATAAAAAGGAACTGGGTTGTCTCCACTGGTGGACAACTTTGTTTCTATGTGTAAGCTGTGCTGGGTGAGGGCAGAGTCCATTCGCTCTTCTGCTCAGTGTCAATCACTTGCGACGGAAGGAGTCAATTGCACGACAGGAAGTTTGCAACTTGATTTGTGGATTTTCTCCAAATGTCTCTTATCCGAGAAATAGAAAGATGCTGAGCTGGCGGGAAAGGGATAAATTGACACTGGAGATTCTTCCTTCTGGTAAATAATATGAGTTCTCTTGAGTGCAGTCTGTGTGGTGTTCAGAATTCTTCTCGCAGCAATCCTGCCGAACGTCCAATGCAAAACGGGCGTCCGTTTCTTTGCTGCGATATCTGAACCACCACTGTCGCAGATGAAGAGGATCCAAGAGAAATGTTCACTCACTGACAGGCATCAAAACGGCCCGGAGCTGCGTTGCTGCTGACAGGCCAACGCAGAATATCGAGTTAAAAATGAGCCATTGTTTTACCCTCTGTCCCAGCGATAGGGCGAGGGATGGCATAAACACGTGGCGTAATTCCCACGCAGACAGAAGCCGT
>NW_025182892.1:2147-2606 GCF_004010195.1 Chiloscyllium plagiosum | reverse complement strand
ACGAGTTGAAGGGTCTGTTTCCCTGTTGTACATTTCTATGAATCATTGATTTAATTAATGAAGGTCTCTTTGTAATCTTCACTTGTTCACCATTATACAAACATTGTCCACTGTTCACCCAAACTTGATGTCATCCGCAAATTTGCGAAATTTGCCTTCTATAATTCTCATTTAAATCATTTATATAAATGACAAACAAAAGTGGACCCAACAATTTTGCCTCTGGATCATTGCTGCCCACAGACGTCCAGTTCAAAACTCAACCATCCACCACCACCCTGTCTCCTGCCATTAAACAGATAGACACAGAAACACACACGCAATCACACTCACATACAGAGACACAGACGCAACCATGTATTTAAGACAAAGGTTAGATTAAAACAACGATTGAGAGTTACAGTGAGAAGGCGGTGAAATTGTGTTGAGAAACACACCAGACAGGATCAAACAGCAAAG
>NW_025182892.1:0-1023 GCF_004010195.1 Chiloscyllium plagiosum | reverse complement strand
GGCAGAGCGTCTGCAATGGGATACAGACAGGGGAGGGCAGTGCATCTGCAATGGGATACAGACAGGGGGAGGGCAGAGCATCTGCAATGGGATACTGACAGGGGAGGGCAGTGCATCTGCAATGGGATACTGACAGGGGAGGGCAGATGTCTGCAATGGGATGAAGGCGGGGGAGGGCAGAGTGTCTGCAATGGGGTACAGACAAGGAGAGGGTAGACTGTTTGCAATGGGATACAGACAGGGGAGGGCAGAGTGTCTGCAAAGGGATGAAGACGTGGGAAGTCAGAGTGTCTGCAATGGGATACCGACAGGGGGAGGGAATATCGTCTGCAGTGGAATACAGACAGGGGAGGCAGAGCGTCTACAATGGGATACAGACAATGGGAGGGGCAGAGCGTCTGCAATGGGATACAGACAGGAGGAGGGAAGAGCGTCTGCAGTTGGATACGGACAGAGGGAGGGCAGGGCGACTGCAATTGGATATAGACTCAGGAGGCAGAGCGTCTGCAATGGGATACAGACAGTGGAGGCAGAGCGTCTGCAGTGGGATACAGCCAGAGGGAGGGCAGGGCGTCTGCAATTGGATACAGACAGGGGCAGGGTAGGGCATCTGCAGTGGAACACAGACGGGGAGGAAGAACGTCTGCAATGAAATGCAGATGGGGGAGGGAAAGCGTATGCAAATGGATACAGACGGGGAGGCAGAGCGCCTGCAATGGGATGCAGACAGGAGAGGGCAGAACATCTGCAATGGGATACAGAAGGCGGTGGCAGAGCATCAAGCAATGGCATACAGACAGAGGTCAGTTTTGAGCAAACCTTCAGCAGAAAAAAAAAGTACAATATATATGTGATGGGAATTTTCTGTTTTGGGGAAAAGCAAAACAGCAGAAAATTATTTAAATGCAAGGAGAATGTAGAACTCAATGGTCCTGAGGGATTTGTGTGTCTTAGTACATGAATCACATCAAATTACACTGAAGATGCAGCTAGTGATTTGGAAGGTAAATGGAATTATTCTGT
>NW_025182891.1:0-2605 GCF_004010195.1 Chiloscyllium plagiosum | reverse complement strand
TTTCTGGGATATGGGGAGGCGGGCAGATGGTGGGGTGACTGTGGTTGAGTTAAACAGAGAGGCTGGATAGGCTTGGATAATTTTAACTGGAGCCCAGGATGTTGGTGAAAAACAAAGGTCTTTTGCCAAGGAAAGGGAAGCTCAAAGCAAGAAGGCATAATTTTAAGGCGAGACGGGAAAGACTGTTTGACTCGCTTCTGTTCCCAATTGTACCAGTCTCAGATTGATCTCTTTCGTCACTATCTCCTTGGTTCTCACGCCCTCACCTCCTAATTTAAATCCTCCCGAGCAGCTCCAGCAAATTTCCCTGCAAGTGCATTAGACCCCTTCCAATTTAGGTGCAATCCGTCCTTCTTGTACAGGTCACTTCTACCCCAAAGGAGATTCCTATGATCCAAAAATGTGAATCATTCTCCCATACACCAGCTCCTCAGCTATGCATTCATCTGCTCCATCCTCCTATTCCTGCGCTGAACAGCTCGTAGCACCCGGAGTAATCCAGATGTTACGTGTCTCGAGGACGTCCTTTTTAAGTTTCTGCCGAACTCCCTGTAATCTGCCTCCAGAATCTCAACTATTAAACTTCATATGTCGTTGGTTCCAATGTGGACAATGAACTCTTACTGGCCCCTCTCCCCCGTGAGAACATTCTTATCCATCTCTGAGACATCCTTCATCATGGCACCAGGGAAGCAACGCAGCAGTCGACTTTTTGCTGCTGGCCACAGAAACATCTGTCTGTAAATCGAACGAGAGAATCTCCTAACACGGTTGATCTCGTCGAACCACACGTACCCCTCACTGCATTCGAACCTGTCTCATTATCAGAAACTTGGCTGTTCCTGCGACGTTCCACTGAGAATCCATCACCCCCGACATTTTCCAAAACAGCATACCTGCTGGAAATGGGTATATCCACACAATACTCCTGCACTAACTGCCTATCTCACTTAACTTTCCTGGAGTTACCCCATCTATGTGAATGCAACTGAGACTTCTCTCCTTCCTATAACTGCCATCCATCACATACCGTTGCTGTTGCAAATTCCTCATTGCTTCTAAGTGTCTCTCCTTCCGATCCATTCGATCTGAAAAGATTGGAAGCCAACAGCATTTTCCGGTGCTTTACGCTGGCAGTTTCGGCAAAATAATGCAAGATTTATGGACATAAATAACGTTCAAAATGCCCTCTGTCTGTAATACTGAAAGAAATGTAAACTTGTCCAATTCTGTCAGAAATGTGAATTACGGCCAATAAAAGTATTCACAGTCCTGAACAATGAAGATTGCATTTGGAGAAGTGCATGCGCATATTACTTAATGACATTGGTACAGGCCAATTTGGGAATGGCAGGGATGGATACGAGCTCGATAAAACACAATATTTAATATTGTTTAATAATTCGTTCCCTTCGATGTCAGACCGTTTTTACAATCGGAATGTTGTGGTTCAGAGATGAATTAAATGGTCAATTGTTGGCATTTGTGCAAAGTGTCCTGCGTTTGATAATTCCAGCGGTTTCTGCGTGTTTGTGTCGATCACGGATAGTGCCAGTGAATATGGACTTCCTTCTGCATTAAATAGCATCTGGTTCTGTATTTGACCAAGAGTTTCTCCCTATCTCTCACTGTCAGATTCATGATTACATATAACTGTGGGATTCTGTTGCTGGATATATACTGATCGCGAGATTCATTCTGTCTCTGAATCATACTCTCTGTTAGTATGTATTATGTAGTTCAAATTCTCCTGTCATGTATGCAAGTTTGAGATTCACTCAGCACTCAGGTCACTCTTATTTTTTGCATGCTTGATGAATTCTGTCCATACGTTTAATTTTACTGGAAGGGACTTAAATTCCATCTTCAATAGTTCAATACAAATGGGAGAAGGGAAGAAACAAAATTAGTGTCTGTAAATGACAGGATAATGCACAGTTACCATGCAAAAGTTAACAAAACTAAAGAAAATAAAGGCAGAGGTTCCAATCTGGGTTACTGTGTCTTGTCCTCGTCACTGTTTACAAGATACTCAATATCTATCAGATTATGCGTGAATTCTGCCAGATTTCGCAACATAACTCGAAAATGGCTGGTGTCACTCGATTCAAAACCATCTTGTTCCAGCAAATGATCCTGGATTAAAGCTAACAGTTCATTGGGTTTGCAGAAATGTCGAATCAGTCCCATTTCCGTGTGAAAACACTTATGAAGCTTGTCACTGGAATTTGCAGAGCTGTGAGTTTCTTCTCAGGGGATTGTGTCCGACTGCAATCCCTGATTCAAACGAAAATTCACCATGTCTGTTTCTGATGTAAAATCTTGATGAGCATGACAAATTCCAATAACCGGAATGATTTTCAATTTGAAAATCTAATTCCAGTGTCATGTTTTCATTATTTCAATGAACTCATTCGACTTGCCTGCCCAGTGAATTGAATCCTAAACGCCCATGATACAGACCGGGTTACTAACCACTCTAAGAACGAGGAGCAGACATTGAAGCTTTGAAATCTTGGTGTTTCGATCAGATATTGAATCCTCCATTTTCTAATGAAGGGTTGGCCCAGTTCATTCAGATATTTAACTGCACCTATGGGACTGA
>NW_025182890.1:1397-2605 GCF_004010195.1 Chiloscyllium plagiosum | reverse complement strand
TCATATAAATGATTTGGATGTGATTATTAGAGGTATAGTTAGTAAGTTTGCAGGTGACACCAAAATTGGAGGTATAGTGAACAGGGAAGAAGATTACCTCAGATTACAATGGGATCTTGATCAGATGGGCCAATGGGCTGAGAAGTGGTAGATGGAGTTGATTTTAGATAAATGTGAGGTGCTGCATTTTGGGAAAGCAAATCTTAGCTGGACTTACAACTTAATAGTAAGTTCCTAGGGATGTTGCTGAACAAAGAGACCTTGGAGTGCAGGTTCATAGCTCCTTGAAAGTGGAGTCACAGGTAGATAGGATAGTGAAGAAGGTGTTTAGTATGCTTTCCTTTATTGGTCAGAGTATTGAGTACAGGAGTTGGGAGGTCATGTTGCGGCTATACAGGACATTGGTTAGGCCACTGTTGGAATATTGAGTACAATTCTGGTCTCCTTCCTATCGGAAGGCTGTTGTGAAACTTGAAAGGGTTCAGAAAAGATTTACAAGGATGTTGCCAGGGTTGGAGGATTTGAGCTGTAGGGAGAGGCTGAATAGGCGAGGGCTGTTTTCCCTGCAGCATCGGAAGCTGAGGGGTGACCTTACCGAGGTTTATAAAACCATGAGGGACATCGATGGGATAAATAGACAAGGTCTTTTCCCTGGGGTAGGGGGCGGCACGATGGCACAGTGGTTAGCACTGCTGCCTCACAGCGCCAGAGACCCGAGTTCAATTCCTGCCTCGGACAACTGTCTGTGTGGAGTTTTCACATTCTCCCTGTGTCTGCGTGGGTTTCATCTGGGTGCTCCGGTTTCCTCCCACAGTCCAAAGATGTGCAGGTTAGGTGAATTGGTCATGCTAAAATGCCTGTAGTGTTAGGTAAAGGGGTAAATGTAGGGGAATAGGTCTGGGTGGGTTGCGCTTCGGCGGGTCGGTGTAGACTTGTTGGGCCGAAGGGCCTGTTTCCGCACTGTAAGTAATCTAATCTAAATAACCTGAGGGCATAGGTTTCGGGTGAGAGGGGAAAGATATAAAGGAGACCTAAGGGGAAACATTTTCACACAGAGGGTGGTATGTGTATGGAATGAGCTGACAGTAGAAGTGGTGGAGGCTAATACAATTGCAACATTTAAAAGGCATCTGGATGGGTATATGAATAGGAAGGGTTTGGAGGGATATGAGCCGGGTGCTGGCAGGTGGGACTAGATTAGGTTGGGA
>NW_025182890.1:0-1070 GCF_004010195.1 Chiloscyllium plagiosum | reverse complement strand
CCCTAATCAGTCCTTACCTTTCCGAATACTTTCAAATCCTGTCCCACAGAATTCCTTCCAACAGCTCACCCACCGCGATGTCAGGCCACTTGGTCTTTCGCTCCCTGGCTCCGCCTTTCCTAATTAGTGGCAACACATTAGCCAATCCCCAGTCTACTGGCACCTCACCTGTGACTATCGAGTATACAAATATATCAGCAAGGGGCCCAGCAATCACTTCCCGAGCTGCCCACAAAGTTATCGGGTACATCTGATCAGGTCCCAGGGATTTATCCACCTGTACGCATTTTATGCAACACCTTCTCCTCTGTAATATGGACACTTTTCAAAATATCGCTGTTTATTTCCTTAAGTTCTCGAGCTTCCAAATCCTTCTCCACAGTAAACACTGATGCAAAATACTCATTTAGTATCGCCCCATCTCCTGTCACTCTCCACATAGGGAGCCTTGCTTATTTTTAAGGGGCCCTATTCTCTCCCTTGTTACGTTTTTGTCCATAATGTATTTGTAGAATCCCTATCAAAGCTATCGCATGTCCCTTCTTTGCCCTCCTGATTTCCCTCTTAAATGCACTTCCACTGCCCATATCCTTCTAAGGATTCACTCGATCCCTGCTGCCTGTACCTGATTCGAAGAGTGTGGCGCTGGAAAAGCACAGCCGGTCAGGCAGCATCCAAGGAGCAGGAGAGTCAATATTTCAGGCATGTCTATACCTGACATCTGCTTCCTTCTATTTTTTGACCAAAACCTCAATTTCTCCAGTCGTCCAGCATTCCCTACAGCTACCAGCCTTACCCTTCACCTGAACAGGAGCATGTTGTCTCTGGACAGTTATTATCTCATTGTTGAAGGCTTCCCATTTTCCAGTCATCCCTTTACCTATGAATATCTGTGCCCAATCAACTTTTCAAAGTTTTTGCCTCATATCATCAAAATTGGCCTTCCTTCAAATTAGAATTTTAACTTTTCGATCCAGTCTATCCTTTTCCATCACTGATTTAAAACTCATAGAATTATGATCACTTGCCCTAAAGCGCTCGCCTCACTGACACCTCAGTCACATGCTCTG
>NW_025182889.1:1404-2605 GCF_004010195.1 Chiloscyllium plagiosum | reverse complement strand
ACTGAAACTTCACCTACAGGATTCATATTCTCCATCCCTTACTATTCATGTATTAGAGCAGGTATTTTTTGAATACTTCTATTGTGTCTGGTTCCACCCCCTCCTCTGGCAGTGTGTTCCAGGTACTCAACTCCCTTTGTGTGAAATACTTGCCTCGCACATCTCTTTTAAATTTCCCCGCCCCTTGAACCTCTGTTCCCCAATAATTGACCCCTCCACCCTGGGGATAAAAAGCCTCATATTCTCCACTCTACATATCCTATTCACAACTTTAAAAACTTCTATCAGGACACGCCTCATTTTTCCGCATTCCAGTGAAAACAAACCCAGTCTATTCAACCTTTCTTCAGGACTACTATCCGCTATACCAGACAATATCCTGATAAACATTTTCTGCACCATCTTCAAAACATCCAAATCCTTCTGATGGTGTGGTGACCAGAACTGTGCACAATATTTCAAGTGTGGCCTAACTAATGTTCGATAAAACTTTAGCATAACTTGTCTATCCTTATACTCAATGCCCCTTGCAATGAAGGCAAGCATGCCATAACCCTTTTTTATTGCCTTACCTCCCTGTGCTGCCACCTTCAGTGATCTGTCAACATACACATCCAGATCCCTCTGCATATCAATACTCCAAAGGATTCTGACATTCACTGCATAATTCCCACCTGTACATCGCCTTTCAAAATGCATCACCTCACATTTGGCTGGATTAAACTACATCGGCCATTTTTCTGTCCATGCATCCAACTGATATAATATCCTGCTGTATCCTCTGACAATCCTTCTCATTATCTGCAACTCTACCAATCTTTGTATCAACCGTAAACTTACACATTGGACCAGCTACGCTTTGCTCCAAATCATTTATGGAGATCATGAACAGCAGAGTTCCCACCACTGATCCCCGTGGAACATCACTAGTCACAGCCCTCCATTCTGAAAACCGTTCTTCCATCGCTACCCTTTGTCTCCTGTGACTAACCTAATTCTGTATCCAATGCTGGGAACATTTTAGACAAGACACCTTGTTGCCAGCTCGTTACTGCAACTTGATCCAGTTCATTCAGAAAGAGAAAAAGGACAACGTGCAGATTGTTGAACAGGCCCCTACACCTGGGCCTGAGGCAGGAGCCCAAGCTCCAACACACTGGCCTCACTTCACACCAACCTTCACACAGTGCGGGGTCATGAA
>NW_025182889.1:0-1103 GCF_004010195.1 Chiloscyllium plagiosum | reverse complement strand
ACTCATGGCTCACCACCGCCCTCTCCAGGACAATTAGGGAAAGGCAACGCCTGCCCCATATCAGGAGAAATCAGGAGAAATGATGTAAAATTAAATGATCAAACTGCTGAGGCTTGAATTCATCTCTTGAAAGACTGGAGCTTCAGCCAGAAGTAGTGCCATGACATGGGTGAACCTGGTTTGTCAGACTGAAAGGTGGAGTGTCCTTCGGATTAGCAGTGGGAACAGCACAAATATAGTTTTACGCAAAGATCTTACAAACAGCCATCAAAGCGTGCCACCAAAGTGCAAAGATCAGCATCTGAAGCCCCACGTCTCCACCTCCATCCTTGCTTGTTGCTCGTCCCTAATTTTCCTGCAGAGGGCGGTGGTGAGCCATGAGTTTCTCGAAGAGGCTCTGACAGAGGGACAAGGTCATGTCCTCGGCCTGAGCACAACTGCCTGACCTGCTGGGCTTTTCCAGCACCACACGTTTCGACTCCGAGCACAACCATCCCTCAGAAGAATGAGCTGTGGCACAAGAGGAAACGTGGGAGTGTTGGAAAGGCACCGGCAGCCTGGTCAGTCTGCAGAGGGGCAGAAACAGATTTGATGAATGAGCTGATATCCTTCCGAGCTGAGATGCAGACTCAGGTTTTCAGAGCCACACAGTTTACATTGTTACTGCCCGTGGCTCTATGGGTAATGCTCCTGCCTCATCGTCAAAATGGTCATCGGATGAAAGCCACCTCAGAAATGAGAGCACAGAATCCAGGCTGAGACTGTGGTGCACTGCTGAAAGTTGCATAGTCTCTGGCACCATCATTTGAGGCTCCACCACCACCACACCCTGACCACCCCCACCCCACCTCAGCAGGCTCGACAAGATCCCATTCTGAAAGATTCCCTTGGCTGTCCTGCTCGCTATTCAACTAGTGCCAACAAAACAGATGTGTTTCGTCATTCATTCACTGTCTGTGGGACCTCACCATCTTGTCTGGGAACGTGACTGCTCTGTGCTCGCAGCTTTGAATATTCTGAAATGATTAAAAGAAAACTGAACCAACAAGCCTTCTTTCCTCATTATCATATAAAAGGGGGGCAATTAGCAAGGGAAAATGCAC
>NW_025182888.1:0-2605 GCF_004010195.1 Chiloscyllium plagiosum | reverse complement strand
ATTTTATTTAAATCAAGTCAAGTCCGTAAGGGAGCGAGGGGTCAGAGTAAGGAAGGGGAGCAGGTTGACCCTGAAATGAAGAGTAGAATTAAGGCAGTCATTTTACTCTTCACCATATCTGGAAACTTCATCCTTCTCCGGCTGCTATATGCTTTATATATTCTTGATGTCCCAGATCATTTAAATGATTATGACTATGAAATCTTTGAAGAAGTTGGATACATGCTGCGCAATGTGAGCTGCTGCACAAACACCTTTATTTATATGGCAGCTCTGCCCAAGTTCAGAGCTCAGTTCAATAGAGCGGTGAAATATCCAGTTTCCAGAGTTATTGAACTAATCACTGCATAAAGCTGATAAATGCTCAAAGTCCCGTGGGTGATGGGCAAGAAATGACCATTGAGGACCAAAGGGAACCCTTCTACAGATGCAAATCCGTCAGAGAGATCAGAGAAGATAGAATATTTAGCAGACGTCAAGAGAACCGAAAGAAGATGAAGATAAGGACACAGGTTTCCCATTCAGGGAGCAGAGGTAATATTTCTGTCCTGGAAGAGGGTCACTGGACCTGAAACATGAACTCTGATTTCTCTCCCACAGATGCTGCCAAACCTGTGGAGTCTTTGCAACAATTCCTGTTCTGTTTTGTTTAACATTTTGGGGACCAGTGTGAATGAGCTGGAGACACTGCACAGACCAAAGGATTGGAGCAAGGGGAAAAAGCCATGATTTGTCCAAGATAACCAGGTGGGAAGTAGCAGGAGCAGGGTCTCTGCTTCCTCCTGTATCAAAGGAAGTGATCCAGGGTGTTGACTCCAACTCTGCTGCTTCGGTTTTCAGGTCTTTCCATCCGAGACAACAAACAACATTTCTGTTTTCAAACTGAAAATCGATGTAGATGCTGGACAGCTTCTTATGTCAATAAAACAATGTCAATTATTTATATCATTCTCATTCCCCACACCAGTAGCTAGTGCTGGGGGTAGTCTGTTATCCAGCTGTCTATTGAGAGTGCTCGGGTGATTGGGAGGTGGGGTGATGGGGGGTGGAGTGGGATAATCTAGACAAATTATATCTATAAACATGATGATTGCGGTCATTAAGTACCTCAGCCCAAGGAGCCTGTCTCAAGGATTGGGAGAAAATCTGGAGACAGTTCCAGGAACCGAGTCTGCATTCAGTGCAGGGGACAATGTCATCACTTGACAGCAGATCACATACTCCACACCTTCCCGGGAATTGTCTCAGACAGTTCCCAATCTTAGTTGTAAATCCGAGCTTTTGGATAACTTCGAACCAGGTCTCAGCATCAAGTGTGTTTGTTTGTGTTTAATTACTGCATCAATCCACATGCTGTTTAAATCTTCCTATACCCTGTTCTTACACCATTACTGGAAATTTCAGACTCAGACTTGACATGTTAACCATGATTTTATTGTCAGTCGGCTTCATGTCGCTGAAGTGTCTGCCATCCATTAGGTAACTCCATGTGGTTTCCATCTGAACTGCGCTGTCTCCAGCAACATCTGCGTTTCAAATTGGTCTTGCCTTCAAATCTGTATTTTAATGCTATCTTGCTGTCAATGATTTCACCCAGCCTGAAGCATCCATGAGTGTGCACCACCTCTATCTCTGTAACTATCTCCAACCCGGAAACGTTCCCTATTTCAGGAATCCATCCTAATAAGCAGCTTTGGTCTGTACAACCACCTAGTGACTCACTCAGAGTGGAAGAGAGTCATCCTCAATGTGAGAGATCCCAGTGATGCTGTGTATAGAATGTGTTACAGAGCGATTGTGTGACAGAGGATCCAAAGGGATATTAATATTTTCAATGAAAGGGAAAATCTGGCCAAGAGAGTTTCACAGCAGACTACCTCCCTGTCCTTATCTGGTCTGCTGGAAATAACTGACAATATAGCATTTATCCTCCTCCTCATTGACTCCACTATCAGTTACATTTCTGATACCATAAATCCTTCTGGGTAATGATATTAAGTAACTTCTCACTATTTTCAACCGAGTCGTTCTGTTTTTTATTTCTGTTCCTCCTACAAAAGTGAACCACATGCCATTGTACCATCCTCCACCACTTCCTCTGACAGCTCATTAGCTTCACTCAGCAGGTCCCGGGGATGACAGGGCTGTCCCATGAGAGGTTGGTTAATCTGGGCATGTATTCAGGACAATGAGAGGTGGATCTGATGGAAATGCATCCAATTCTAACGGTTGGACAGACTAGATACAGGGGGTGGGCTGTATCCCCTGGACAGGTGTTCTCAGAACAAGCATCACAGTCTCAGGACATGGGCTCAACCATTTCTAGTAGAGAGGAAGAGAATTATCTTCACACAGAGTGATCAACCTGAGGAATTCTCTCCCACAGAAGGCTGTGGAGCACAGGTTACTGAGCATATTCAGGAAAGACATTGATAATGTTTTTTACTGGTTAATGAAATCACGGGGTTTGGAGTGAAATTGGGAATATAGCAGTGAGATAGAGAGTCAGACATGACCACACTAAATGGGAGAGCATGCTAGAAGGGCTGAATGGCCTCTCCTTGCTCCTGGATTCTGTGCTTCTGTCAGTTTAGTGTCCTCCTGA
>NW_025182887.1:0-2605 GCF_004010195.1 Chiloscyllium plagiosum | reverse complement strand
TCTGCTGGTTGTTTCAGACAATTCCAATTAAAGATACCATCAGGAGAAACGGTTTCCCAGTGTTCTAGGTCCATTTCACCCGCTTGTCGACAAATATGATGAAATCCGGCCCGGAATGGACATACATGTATGTTAAAGTTGATCCCCTCTGAGGGTTAGCCCTTTGAGAGACATTGTTTCCCATTTTCCCAACTGGTTGTGTCACGCCAATAATGAGCCTCTTGCTTAAACTGAGGTCTTATTGACCGAAAACATATCAATATCAACCATTGGAAACACTGCAGACCAATCACATATTGCTTTAGCAATATGTCATTGAGCAGTAGCTCATTTGCCTTAAATTCTATTTTGTAGTTTGAATGGGATTTAAAACTTCCCCTTATTTTGTAAGGGATTTACTGGCACTGGAGAGGGTGCCGAGGAGGTTCACTAGTTTGATTCCAGAATTGACTGGATTTGTTTAAGAGGGGAGACAGAGTGGACTGGGATTATATTCAGTGGAATTAAGAAGAACGAGGGGGATCTTATCAAAACATATAAAATTATGAAGGGAACAGATAGGATAGAAGCGGAGAGGATGTTCCCAATGGTGGCAGATGCTAAGACTACCGGACATAGCCTCAAAATTAGGGGGAGCAGATTTAGGACAGAATTGAGGAGGAACGTCTTCACCCAGAGAGCTGTGAATTTGTGGAATTGCCTGTCCAGTGAAGTAGTTGAGGCTACCTTGGTGAGTGTTATTAAAGTTAATCTAGATAATTTTTTGAATTGTAAAGGAATTAAAGCTTATGGTGAGGAGGTGGATAAGTGAAGCTGAAAGATCAGCCATGATTTTATTGATGGCAGAGTGGCCTCCAAGGACCAGATGGCTTACTTCTGTTCCTAGTTCTGTTGTTCTTACCTGTTTTACCTGGAACAATTTGTGATAAGCACATAATTGCATAGCAACACCTGTTTTTGTTTGTACATTACTGTCACAATGTGGTTTATAATGTCTTCTTATCTAACTGAAGGTGATAGGAGCAAGGTGTGGTACGACTATGTGACGAGCTGCATGACTTTGTGCTTGTCAGTCTTGTTTCTTCAGAGTTATCAGGGATGTAAGTGCAATATTCCCGATCTTCGAGGTCACAGGTGCCACCTTTCTCAGCTAAGATCCAGTCCAGAGTGATGTGATTCTGCAAAGAGGCGTTATCATCATACATGGACTCAAAATTCCCCAGTTCTTGTTCCTGAGGTATCTGTAAATGATTTCTTTTTTGTTTTGTTTTACTTCTTTCAATTTAGCTGATTATCACTGCTTTAAGTCAACTTCTCTATGGATTATGTGTCAGTGTCTTATTGTTGAAACCATGCTCTTCCAAGCCACACTAACCTGTTTGTCAAGTAAATGTACATGTCCGAGGCCCATTCTTCAATGTAATCTTATTTTGAAACCAAGCATTCACTCATATTTATTACTTCACTTCTGCACACCTACATCAGCATACCAAGACCACGTGACACCTTCTTGACTCTCATCTGATCTCCGAGAAAAGATCTCCGAAATTTGACTTATCTCTCCACCTACAGTCACGCTGCCTCAGGTAGTGTCTCGATCACAACATTCACCAGGAAAAACATGGAAAAAAATCATCACCGAGGGAAAGCTGTCCGTTTGGTGCTCTCACCTAATCTTCCTTTTCACTATAATACATGACCGACTCAACACAGACATCCACTACAAACCCATGGACTCGCACAGCAACCTGGACTACACTTCCTCCCACCCTGCCTCCTGTAAAAATGCAATGCCATACTCCCAATTCCTCCATCTCTGCCACACTTGCTCCCAGGAGGACCAATTCCACTGTAGAATATCCCAGATGGCCTCCTTCTTCAAAGACCACAATTTCCACTCCTACATGGACGTCGATTCCTTCCAGCGTATCTCCTCCACTTCCTATATCTCCGCCCTTGAACCACCCCTCCAATCGCAACAAGGACAGAAACCTCCCTGACCCATATTATATCCCACCAACTTCTGTACACATTGCATCATCCTGCACCACTGACACCACCTGCAATCAGTCCTCACCATCAGGGATATATTTCCCTCCCCACACCTAACTGCATTTCGCAGAGATCATCCTCTCTGCGACTCCCTTGTCAGGCCCATGCCCCTCACCAACCCATTCCCCCCTCCTGGCACATTCCCTGCCACTGCAAGTAATTCAAATCCTGCACCCACACCTCCTGCCTCATTTCCGTCCAAGGCCCTAAAGGATCCTTCCACACACATCAGAAATTTGTCTGTACTTCCACATAGGCCAGCTACTGGATACGTTGCATACAATTTGATCTCCTCTACACTGGGGAGACAGAACGCCAACTTGCAGATCATTTCAGGAACATTTCTGGGACACCCGCATTTAACCAACTCCACTGTGGCTGAACACATTAACTCACCTCCCCCTCTGCCAAGGATATGCAGGTCCTGGGCCTCCTCTATCGCCAAACCCTAACCACTTGGAGGAAGAACACCTCATCTTCCACCTTAGGACGCTGCAACCACACAGGATCAATGTGGATTTCTCCAGTTCCCCCATTTACCTGCCCTTACCTT
>NW_025182886.1:1872-2605 GCF_004010195.1 Chiloscyllium plagiosum | reverse complement strand
ATATGTTGCACTGACGTCCTTGAGGGAAGGAAACTGCCGTCCGTGTCTCCTTTGGCTTCCACGTGTCCCCGGACCGCATGCCGATAAATGCTGCAGATCCACACCACATGCTGGAGCGACAACGTAAAAATGGTTCATTCGGTTCTACTTAGAATATTGCCTGCAGTTCACATAAGTCCATGGATGTGATCGCAATGGGAAATTTTCAGGAGAGATTCACGCAGATAGTGTCTGGTCTGAACAGTTTCAGTCATGAAGAAAGGCAGGACAGACTGGGATTGTTTGTCAGCGTGCAAAGGAATTTGCGAGAAGACATGTTTAAGTTTACAAAATCATGAGGGGTATGTATTAGGTAGACTGAATGTAGCGTTTCCCATCGACGGAGATATCGATCATAGCGGGCCAGAAATTTAATGAGTAAGACAGAAAGGTTTAAGTAGATGTGTGGAAAAGCATTCTTGGCCGGCAGGTATTGGAATTTGCAACACTGTGTCTGTAAGTGTCAGGAAGGCAGGAACCCTTATAACCTGAAGAAATATTCAGATGTGAATGTGTTCTGCCAATACCTATAAAGCTATGGGCTAATCGATTCTGGTCGTTAAGCAGTTGTTTTTGACAAATGGAGCCACAATGGGCTGAAGTGTCTACTTTGAAACTGTTGGCCTCCGTAGTATAATGGTTAGTGTCGCTGCATGTTATGCGGGAGATAGGAGCTCAATTCCTCGCTGGGGCA
>NW_025182886.1:0-1476 GCF_004010195.1 Chiloscyllium plagiosum | reverse complement strand
TTTTCAACTGAACCAATAAGGCAAAAACAAAGTCACCAACAAAAGTTGCAAGCATTGCATCTGTCTTCCTTGTTCTGAAAGTGTTGAAATTCAGCTCTCTCACTGCTATTTCCCAATGTTGATTTCCAGTCAGGAAAAAATATTTGTTGTTCCTTATGAAAATCGTAAAGTGAACATGAATTCCTGACAATACTAGCTTTCGGACCGCTGCTCATTCACTAGGCGGTTGTGGTGTACACAGTTGTAAGACACAGACTTGATCGCACAAGTTTACAGTGTGATGCAACTGAAATTATACATTGAAAAATACCTTAATTGTTTGCTAAGTCTCCCATCGATTAGAATGACTGTGTTAGCTTCATTTCTTTCACATGTAAAGCGCAAAACTTTTTATTTTGAAGTTATATTCTCAGATGAACTTTAACAATTGGTGTTAGCCCCCGTGTGCTGCTGTCTGTTCCGTAATGTTTAGACTGATACTAATTGTATAAAATGATTTAACAGAGACTTACATGGATTCATGCAGTTTTATGAGCAAAGTACAATGTAACTCTGCAAGTAAAATTCACCCCACAAACGTTTCTATGCGTGTGTGTGCGCGCGCGTGTGTGTAGGAGGGTCTCTGTTTGTAGATAGGGTAACGGGATCACCTGTACTTCGACATGAGCCCAAGGTCCCGGCTGAGGCCATCATCATGGGTATCGAAGTTAGCTATCAGCCTCTGCTTGGGCACTTTCAGCTGCTACCTGTTCCGAAGTCCGCCTTGGATGATGGTCACCCAAAGGTCTGAGGTCGAATGTACAACATAGAACATAGAACATAGAACAACACAGCACAGAAAAGGCCCTTCGGCCCACGATGTTGTGCCAAACATTTGTCCTAGCTTAAGCACCTATACGTGTACCTATCCAATTACCGCTTAAAAGTCACCAATTATTCTGACTCTGCCACTCCCACAGGCAATGCATTCCATGCCCCCACCACTCTCTGGGTAAAGAACCTACCCCTGACATCCCCCCATACCTTCCACCCTTCACCTTAAATTTATGTCCCCTTGTAACACTGTGTTGTATCCGGGGAAAACGTCTCTCACTGTCTACTCTATCTATTCCTCTTATCATCTTATAAACCTCTATCAAGTCACACCTCATCCTTCGCCACTCCAATGAGAAAAGGCCTAGCAGTCTCCATTCGTACGAGCTATTCTCCATTCCAGGCAACATCCTGGTAAATCTCCTCTGCAACCTCTCCAAAGCTTCCACATCTTTCCTAAAGTGAGGCGACCAGAACTGCACACAATACTCCAAATGTGGCCTTACCAAGGTCCTGTACAGCTGCAACATCACCTCACGACTCTTGAATTCAATCCCTCTGCTAATGAACGCTAATACAACATAGGCCTTCTTAGAGGCTCTATCCACCTGAGTGGCAACTTTCAAAGAGCTATGAACATAGACGCCAAGATCCTTCTGCTCC
>NW_025182885.1:0-2605 GCF_004010195.1 Chiloscyllium plagiosum | reverse complement strand
CTCTTCGGAGGGTCGGTACGGATTTGTTGGGCCGAAGGGCCTGTTTCCACACTGTAAGTAATCTAATCTAATCATAATGTGGAGATTTGCAGGGCTAGATTAAATAGCAGAGAAAAACAGGTGATTACAGACATAGAAATAATTTCAAGTTAGAAATAAAATCTATTTGTTTCATTAACCATCAAAATATAACAATTGAACACACTCACTGCGCTGTCAAGTCCCAGTGTCAGAAGCATGATGAAAAAGATGACTGACCAAACTGATGAACCAGGAAGAGTGGCAATTGCTTCTGGGTAAATGATGAAGACCAATCCAGCTTCTGCAAATATAAATAGCTTTTCACTTACAAGAGCTTGTGATAAATATTTATATTGATAAGTATTAAAACTGTTGCATGGGTACTAGCTGGTACAGGAGCTGGCATGCTAATCTTTTATTTGAGGAATTTGACTTGGAATTTCATCAAGAAAAACAGGATGAAATCTTTCTCTGACAGATGGATGCAAACCAATGTAAGATAACTTACAGTAGTTAGAAGCGAATTCTGGTTAAGCATGTACACAGTTACTTCTCCTTTCACATTAATTTGCTGGCCTCGTGAGACCAACTTTGTTGCCTCTCTGAGTGAGATGGTTACTACAGGAAATTGGAAGTATCATACTGATACATTTGGAGTTGGTTTTCTGAAATTAGTATCAAATATATTTGGTCGGATATCATGAGAGAGTAAACTTGCTGTATGGTCTGGGACATTGAGTTTTCTGGGAATCCTGGAAGTACTGAGAAAGGATCACATTGCACTCCTGGAGAGGGACTGCCTGATTTTTCTCTATCCATGTAAGTGGAAAGAAAATTGAGCAGGTTCCTTTACAAGTCTGATCTGAACTGCCTGATTCTCCAGTGTTCACAGTGCCTAGGTTATTCAGACAATAGAATATTATATTGTCTGTGCTTAATATAATATACTAATTCTTTATGAACAGATTCCTAATTTTGTTACATGCAAAAATCGATGGAATCTCTCTCTTTGTCCCACTGAGGTAAAAGAAGCTTCCTTGTCTTTTTAGGGCTGAGGAGTGTTTGATGCTGACTGATGAATTCAGCACAAACAAATTAGGAAAAGCATATTTTTGACACTCAGTTATTTGACACTCAACAAACTTCAGGATAGTCTTCCTCATATTTTCAGGTTGGTTTCCACATCTTTTCCTGTCACACTGAACAACACTGGTACCAGACTTCTCTTTGACTGTTTCCACCGCTGCTTTGTGAAGGAGTAAAGTTCAAAATGAAAGAAATGAGTACCAGAGTGAATTTGACTATAAACCTAAATTAGACTATAGACCCCTAAAAGCACCAAATTTGAGTGAGCATTTTCTGAATGTTGCAATTAACACAAGCACATGTAAAGATTTTTTTGTCCCACATCATGCATGTAGCTATTCTGTACATAAGTTCTCAGTGTCATAGCTAGCGATCAGTAGTTCATCACTGACAGTGCTGGAGCTCCAGCGACAAAATAATTTTAAAAAATACTAAAAAACCTGGTGGAGGTAAATGGCTGATGGATCAGCTTATAATCATTTAACTTTGACACTCTATTCATATCAATGTTCAGTTTCAGATTCCTCTGTGGACGAGTACACTGGCTGTCACTGTCTTGACTCACACCTGTGGAGGAGTACACTGGCTGTCACTGTCTTGACCCACACCAGTGCGGACTTGTAATCCATGATGGCAATTTAAAAAAAAAATCTAAATATATTAATTTAATATAAAACTAAGTCAGCAAATGGGAAAATGGTGTGTAATAATTCTAATGTACCTAGATTACAGTTCCTTAAAACAAACATTGGTGGATCTAATCACCCATAAATTGTGACTTGGAGGAGCCGGTGTTGGACTGGGGTGGACAAAGTTAAAAATCACACAACACCAGGTAATAGTCCAACAGGTTTAATTGGAAGCACACTAGCTTTCGGAGCGCTGCTCCTTCATCAGGTAGTTGTGGCCAACTGTGACCTTATCCTAAGTCATTTCATTAGTAGATTGTCGCAGATTAACCTTATTGGATATTTCACCTGCAACGGAGGCGATGTTCTTCACCGCTGACCCATGCACTTTTTTTGCACACAGCTATTTAAATGAAGGGACAGAGTGGGCTAAACCAGCTCTGTGGCCTTACCTCCAGTGGCCACATCCTCCAGAGCCACTCCATGTCGTTTTGAAATATAACCCAAGAAAGAGAAGACAACAAAACCCGAGAAGAAGCTTGTCACGGAGTTGACAGAACTGGCAACGATTGCATCCCTAAAAAATAAAAGGGACAGTCAGGCACAATTTGAATCTTAGGAGGGATGGAAGAAATTCAAGGTCCTTTATGATGCGTAACACTTAATTGGCAGTGGTGGTGGGAAAGACACATTCTCCTGCTATGTTTAAAAATTCACAGACATTGGAAGTACCTCTGTGGAACATGCCCATCAGGGCAAACAATACATTGTTTTGTCAGAAGGCTATATATAAAAAAGAACAAGCGGGTTGGATCCCATTCCTACGCCTAGAGAAGATTTAGAGTCATAGAGTCATAGAGATGTACAGC
>NW_025182884.1:0-2605 GCF_004010195.1 Chiloscyllium plagiosum | reverse complement strand
CCTGGCATTCTCCATTGTCTTCCTATCTACGTCACCTCCAGAGCCTCGAAGTCTTCTTATATCTTTAAACGTCTTCAGTCACTTCAACCTTCCATATTTCTGTTAGTATATACAACATTCTTCTCCATGAAACACCGTGAAAGTCCCAGACAACTATAGACCAGTAAGCCTGATGTCAGTGGTGGGCAAGTTGTTGGAGGGAATTCTGAGGAACAGGTTGTACATGTATTTGGAATGGCAAGGACTGATCCTGAATAGTCAACATGGCTTTATGCGTGGGAAATCATGTGTCACAAATTTGATTGAATTTTTTGAGGAAGTAACAAAGAGGATTGATGAGGGCACAGTGGCAGTTGTGATCTATATGGATTTCAGTAAGGCGTAGGACAAGTTTCCTCATGGTAGATTGATGAGCAAGGTTAGATCTCACGAAATACAGGGAGAACTCGCCTTTTGGATACAGGCTCAAAGGTATAAGGCAGAGGGTGGTGGTGGAGGGTAGCTTTTCAGACTGGAGGCCTCTACGTTTTGTCATTTACAGAAATGATTTGGATGCAAGCATCAGAAGTACAGTTAGTAAGTTTGCAGTTGATACCAAAATTGGAGGTGTAGTGGACAGCGAAGAGGGTTACCACAGATTACAACAGGATCTTGACCAGATGGGCCAATGGGCAGAGAAGTGGCAGATGGAGTTTAATTCATATAAATGCGAGGTGATGCATTTTGGGAAAGCAAATCTTAGCAGGACTTATACATTTAATGGTAAGGTCCGATGAAGTTTGCTGAGCAAAGAGACCTTGGATAGCAGTTTCATAGCTCCTTGAAAGTGGAGTCGCAGGTAGATAGGATAGTGAAAACGCATTTGGTATGCTTTCTTTTATTGGTCAGTGTATTGAGTACAGGAGTTGAGAGGTCATGATGTGGCTGTACAGGACATTGGTTAGGCCACTGTTGGAATATTGCGTGCAATTCGGGTCTCCTTCCTATCGGAAATATGTTGTGAAGCTTCAAAGGGTTCAGAAAAGGTTTACAAGGATGTTGCCAGGGTTGGAGGATTTGAGCTATAGGGAGAGGCTGAACAGGATGGGGCTGTTTACCTTGGAGCGTCAGAGGCTGAGTCGTGAACTTACAGAGGTTTACAAAATTATGAGGGGCATGGACAGGGTAAATAGGCAAAGTCTTTTCCCTGGGGTTGGTGAGTCCAGAATTAGAGGGTGAAAGCTGAAAGGGGAAATGGTGAAAGGGGAAAGATATAAAAAAGACCTAAAGGGCAACTTTTTCACAAAGCGGGCAGTATGTGTGTGGAATGAGTGGCCAGCGGAAGTGGTGGAGGCTGGTACAACTGCAACATTTAAGAGGCATTTGGATGGGTATATGAATAGGTAGGGTTTGGAGGGATATGGGCCAGGTGCTAGAATGTGGGACGAGATTGGGTTGGGGTATATGCTCGGCATGGACGCGTTTGGTAAAAGGGTCTGTTTCGATTCTGTACATCTCTATGACTCTATGACTATGCCTCTATGACCCTCTGTCAGTGCCTATCAGTCTGCCTGCCTCTAACCTATATCCATCCCTATCCCTATCTCCAGAATCTAACACAGCACCCTCTCTCTCTGTAAATTCTCCCAATCCCCAAACGGCTTTGTCCCACTGATATTCTTCACCAAATGTAACTCTGTTTAACTCTAACATCCTCGATCCCCTGTAAGCCTTCCTATCTCTGTAACCTCTACCCAGCTGGTCAACCCCCCACTACTTAGGAATGACTCCCTGCATTCACCATAAGGCAGGTGGAATGACCGTGGACAGATATGATCGAACTGTCATTCTGGAGATGTGGCTGCAGAATGACCATCGCAGGCGAGTGAATACTGAAGGATTTTTGGGATCGAGACAGGCTGGGCAAAAAACCAACAAGTTGTGAAGAAAGAATGAGTTGAATGCATTAATGAGACATTCATGTGAACTGAAGATCAAAATTTGAAGTCTCACTTGAGTGGAGCTGAGAATAAGCAAGCAGCAGCAACCGTCAGCATGAAAGGTGAATTGGCCATGCTTAATTGCCCGTAGTGTTAGGTGAAGGGGTAAATGTAGGGGAAAGGTTCTGGATTGGTTGCGCTTGGGCGGGTCGGTGTTGGGTTGAAGGGCCTGTTTCCACATTGTAAGTAATCTAATCTAATCTAATTTCCAGTAAAGGAGCCATCAGCAAAATTGTCTATTGCAGATCAAATGCTGTGTAACAATAAATATCTAATAACCCCATTATAAAGGAGTTTCGTGAGCAGAGACCCATAATGTTATGCAGGACATAGTGAGTTTGAGTTCAGACCACGAGATGGAGGACAGAATTGGGCCATTTGGCCCATTGAGGACGCTCTGCCCTTCAGTCAGATCATGGTTGATCTGATGATCCTCCACTCTATTTACCTGCCTTTTCCACAAAACCCTTGTTTCCCTGATTAATTAAAATCTGACCAAGTCTGTTGTAAATATTCTGAATGACCCAGCCTCGACAGCCCTCTGCAGTCAGGAATTCCCATAGAGTCACTACGCTCTGAGTGAAGACATTCCGCCTCATCTCCATCTTAAATGGTTGAGCCCTTGC
>NW_025182883.1:1509-2605 GCF_004010195.1 Chiloscyllium plagiosum | reverse complement strand
CGAGACTCACAGCGATCTTCCTGCCTGGTCCAGACCAGGTTTGGTCAGCGTGAATCACCGATCCCAGAGCACACTTGACCCGGTTGGCAATAACCTTTAACAAGATTTTGTAATCTCCATTTAGCAATGAGATTGCTCGCCAATTTCAAATTTCCTCCCCCTCCCCCTTATGCTTATATATGATAAGGGTGGTGATGCCTTTCCTCATGGATTCACTCATGGCACCTGACAGAAGCATACTGGCATAAACCTCCAGCAGGTCCTGGCCAATCAAAATCCTTAAAGCAGAATGGAACTCGACATTTTCCACCCGTCGTTTCTGGGCATTTTATTCTTTTCAAGGCACTCAAGGGCTTTGGTCAGCTCATCCAGAGATAACGGCAGGTCCAACCTCTCCCTTGTTCTGTTGTCTAAGACCCCCATGATAGAGAACAGGAACGACTGGGAGGCTGCGCTGTCAGTTGTCTTCGAGACATACAGACTGGCATGGAATGATTTGCTGATCCTCATGATGTCAGCCTGAGATGACATTATCGAGCCATCTTGTTCCTTCAGGCTGCTGAGCACGGAGCTCTCCTTGTGCACCTTCTGGAAGAAGAAATGCGAGCATGTCTCGTCCTGCTCCACTATGTGGACCATGGACTGAAAGATTATCGTGGATGCCTCCAACGCACAGAGCGAGGCTTGTTGGCCCTTCATCTCCTGGATATCCTCTGTGACATCAACCCCCATCGTCTGCAGCAGGAGCAAGTTCTGCATACCTTCTTGGAGTTGGGACAGTTTTCCCTACCTCTCTCTCGCTTCCGGAACATCTTTGAGGATGAAGAACCTCTTGATGTTCCCTTTTGCCGTTTCCCACCAGTCCGCTGGAGACTCAAAGAGGAGCTTCTCGGTTCACCAACTTGCGTAATCCCTCTTGAGCTCCTCAATGTTTCCTGGGGTCAATAACTTTGTTTTCAGCTTCCACGTACCCTTACCAGCCGGCTGTTCATCCTGTAGGTGACAGTCGGCCAGCAGAAGGCAGTGGTCAGAGAAGAACACCGTCTTGACGTCGGTGGATCTGTCCGAGAACGTTCGGGACACAAACAGGTAAACT
>NW_025182883.1:0-1466 GCF_004010195.1 Chiloscyllium plagiosum | reverse complement strand
AACTCCTTAGCCTCAGATATGGTGAAGGTGTCTCTTCGCACCAGGATATCCAGGCCTGAGGAACAGTTATCATTGTCCCCAGACCAAACTGATGGCCTGTGGGCCCACAAGATCAACAACCTCCTGTAGGTGTGGAGGTGCAGTATCCCACAGTCCTACAGAAACAGGACAGTAGCTTTAACACTGGTTAGGAAGGCCAAAGTAGAAACACATCACGTAAACGATTTAACGCTACACATTAATACTGGCAATTTTAGCCCCCATTTTGGTGTCATCAGGCTGACACTAGGGTCCACAGAGTCCAGTTCAGTGTCTGACAGTGGGGCTGCCAGAAATTTGCGATTCCAAGTTACCTGGAGGTCAGTGGGTACCTCCTGGTTCTGAACAGGTGGGGCGTGTGGGCTTTACCAGTCACGTGAAAGAGTCTGTCGATTCCCAGTTGGGGTGTACTGCCCTCCTTTTCTGCTGCGGCACTCTGCCTCTTCTTTTTGTGATGAACCTCCTTGCCCCCATCTTCACCATCTGAAGAGCTGCCCGTATCCTCCCCATGCAGCTGTCTTTTCCATATTTCGTGTGAGGCTCTGGGGACCTCACACGAGTTTTCCTCTTCCTGATTTTCACAGGTTTCCACTTCCCTGCCTCCTTCGTTTCCTCCTCCCTTATTGTCGCCGTCTGTCCAACTGGAGCTTGGGTCAGCTGTTGTGTCTCCCTGCTGTCTGCTGTCTGCTCTGCTCCAGCCTGTTCTTCCTCCTGGGTGCAGCTAGACTCCGTTCCCCTGCTGTTTGGTGGTACCTTGCTGGTCTTTGGTTGTCCACGGCTGACATTGCCACCTCTGGATAAAGGTGTGTAATCAGCAGCCGCCCCCCCCCCCCCCTCTGTCTTAGGCAGGCCTTGTACATGTGACCCTCCTATCCACACAGGTTGCAGCTCTTTACCTCCTGACAGTCCTTGTTCAGGAGACCCTCCTGCTTGCACTTCCGACAGAAGATTGCCTTACAAACCGCTGACATGTGTCCTAATCTCCCACAGGTTCGGCACACTTTAGACTGCCCTGTGTATGTTAGGTAGCCCCTGCTCCCTCCAATTACGAAGGTGGAAGGTGGGTGGAGGATGTTTCAACTGGCAGTGACACCTTGACCTGCCTCTTGCTGGTCCAGATTCCAAACGGGTCTACAACATCTGTGCTGTCTCCTTCCACCTGCATATATCTTCCCTGGAAGGTCAGATCATCAGCTGCTGGGACGTGGGGGTTCTACATATACACGGTAACAACCCTACTCCACACAACGGTACCAGACAGAGGATGGAGAAGAGAGTCTCCCCTTCTTTCTCCTTAATTACCTTCAGGAGTTACTCACATTCCTGAAGGTCACATTGAAGTAGCCCGGCACTGGGGAAATCCTGCAGGCAGTAGATTTTTTTTATTTCAAAACTATACTTTATTCATAAAAATATTTTGGTATCTG
>NW_025182882.1:1287-2605 GCF_004010195.1 Chiloscyllium plagiosum | reverse complement strand
CCATGTTTGATTGTCGGCGGGGGGGAAGTCATGACGTCAGCCATGTTTGATTGTGAGGGGGAGTCACGGGTCAGCCATGTTTGGTGGGATAACACGGGGTCAGCCATGTTTGATTGTGGGCGGAATATCACAGGGTCGGCCATGTTTGATTGGTGGGACAACATGGGGTCGGCCATGTTTGATTGTATGGGGATCGCGGTGTCTGCCATGTTTGATTGGGGGGGTCACAGGGTCGGCCATGTTTGATTGGGAGCAGGAGTCACAGGCTCTGCCATGTTTGGCGGACAATCACGGGGTCGGCCATGTTTGATTGTGGGAGGAATCACAGGGTCGGCTATGTTTGATCGGTGGGGCAACATGGGGTCGGCCATGTTTGATCGGTGGGGCAACACGGGGTCGGCCATGTTTGATTGTGGGAGGAATCACAGGGTCGGCCATGTTTGATCGGTGGGGCAACACTGGGTCGGCCATGTTTGATCGGTGGGGCAACACGGGGTCGGCCATGTTGGGTTGCGTGCTGACGGAGGACAAGTTTGGCGGCCATGTTGCATTGTGTACAAATGGGGCGACCGTGTTGTGTCGTGCGCCAACTGGGCGGCCATGTTGGATGAGGCGACAGTTGTGGCTTTGGCGAGGGCTTGACGGCAGCGTGACCCCTGTCTCTCTCTCTCTCTCTCTCTCTCTGCCCCCCCTACCCCGGAGGCCAGGCGGTACTGCAAGCGGGTGGTGATGGCCGCCCGGGTGAGGGGTGGGCGCCTGGTGCTGAAATCCTTCAAGGACATCCCCCTGGAGAATCTGGAGAGCCTGCTCCCGGCCGTGCGGGTCCACCTACCCCTGAGGGACCGCACCCTGCTGTACGCCAGCCTGCTGGTGGGTGGCACCGCCCTCTTTGCCAACCTGGCAGTGCTGGGCCTCCACAGCCTGAGGGTGGACTTTGCCCTGGTGCTGGTGCTGTTTGCCGTGCTGATGGGGCACCGGCGCCACCGGCTGTTTGAGCGGCGGCGGGAGCAGCACGCCCTGGAGCACGCGGTCACCCTGTACACCAAGAGTATCTCCAACAACGGTGAGACCATCATGGCACTGGTGCAGCGGGCACAGCAGGAACACCTCAAGGAGATCCTCCTGGCACACAGCTTCAGGCTGCTCCTCCTCCACCAGCACCGCAGGGGGGAGCAGGTACCACCGTGGGACGGTGAGTACACAGGTACACGGGCACGCCCACACGGGCACACGCCCACACGGGCACACACACACACGGGCACACACACACACAGGCACGCACCCACACGGGCACACACACACATGGGCACGCACACAC
>NW_025182882.1:0-1174 GCF_004010195.1 Chiloscyllium plagiosum | reverse complement strand
CACACGGGCACACACCCACACGGGCACACCCACACGGTCACACACCCACACGGGGACACCCACACGGGCACACACCCACGCGGGCACACACCCACACGGGCATACACGCACAGGCACACCCACACACGGGCACACACCCACACGGGCACACCCACACGGTCACACACCCACACGGGGACACCCACACGGGCACACACCCACGCGGGCACACACCCACACGGGCATACACGCACAGGCACACCCACACACGGGCACACACCCACACGGGCACACCCACACGGTCACACACCCACACGGGCATACACGCACAGGCACACACACACACGGGCACACACACACGGGCACACACCCACACGGGGATGCCCACACGGGCACACACCCACACAGGCACACACCCACACGGGCACACACCCACACAGGCACACACCCACACGGGCACACACCCACACGGGCACACCCACACGGTCACACACCCACACGGGGACACCCACACGGGCACACACCCACGCGGGCACACACCCACACGGGCATACACGCACAGGCACACCCACACACGGGCACACACCCACACGGGCACAAACCCACACGCGCACACACCCAAATGGGCACACCCACATGGTACAACCCCACACGGGCACACCCCCACACGGGCACACACACACACACATGGGCACACACAGCCACACACGGGCACACCCACACACGGGCACACACCCACACGGGCACAACCACACGGGCACACTAACCCCATGGGCACACACATCCACACGCACACACCCACATGGGCACACCCACACGCACACACCCACACGGGCACACACCCACACGCACACACCCACACAGGCACACCCACACGCGCACACCCACACGCGCACACCCACACACGCGCACACCCACACGCGCACACCCTCACGGGCACACATCCTCACGGGCACATACCCACACGGGCACACACATCCACACGCATACACCCACATGGGCACACCCACACGCACACACCCACACGGGCACACGCACACGCGCACACGCGCACACACCCACAAGCGCACACACCCACACGCACACACCCACACGGGCACACGCACACACCCACACGGGCATACGCACACACCGACACGGGCACACACCCACACGGGCACACTCCCACATGCTCTCTCTCTGTCACACGCGCTCT
>NW_025182881.1:0-2605 GCF_004010195.1 Chiloscyllium plagiosum | reverse complement strand
ATTCATGGTCATCATTAGACTCTTAATTCCAGAGTTTTATTCAATTCAAATTCCACCATTTGCCATGGTGGGGATTTGAACCCAGGTGCCCAGAACATTACCTGGGTCTCTGGGTTAGTAGTCCAGTGATAATACCACTCGGCCATCATCTCCATAATCTTTTGAACGTCACTTGCTCCAGTCAGAAAAGCAGGGGCAGCCCCCCAACATGGTCACTGTTGACTATTGTAGCTCATGCCAAGCAGACAGCTCCTATCTCCGGGAGGTTCCCGGGAATGTTACCCGGACTGCAAGCTCCCCCATCCCCCACCCCTCACCAGTTGGAATAACACCACAGGGGGCAGTGCATTCAGACAGAGGGTCAGGACCTGGAATCCATCTGGGTGTCAGGTTCTCCATTCCACTTTAACAAGGTCTACAAAGGCTGGGAAGAAATGGAAAGCAGAGCATTGTTTAAATGGTGAAAGACTGTGGAATGCTGTGGTCTGGAGAGAATGGGTGCTCTATATTGTGCGTAGAAGCAGACACTGAGTCTGTACTGCCAAAAATATCCTACATCTTGCAGTCATCCCACTTTCTCGCAGTACGCCCACATCCATGAATTTCGACACTTCTAGTGCATATCCAAATACTGTGAGGTTTCCTGCTTCAACTCCTTCCCAAGCAACGCATCCCAGATTCCCACCATTCTCGGTGTGAAAATGTTTTTGTCCTGCTGAACTCTTGTGTTTCACATTAAAATTATGCCCATTTGTTATTGGCCCTTTGACTAAAGTGAACAGCTGCCTCCTATCCACCCTGTCCATGCCCCTCGTAACTGTATACCCCTCTATCAGCTCCCCCTCAACCTCCTCTGCTCCAAAGAAAACCACCCGTGCTTGTCCAGCCTCTCTCCATTGCTGAAGTGTTCCATCCCAGCCAGCAGCCTGGTGAACACCCTCTGCATCCGACCCCTCCACTACAATCCAATACTTCCTATAGTGTGGTCTAAGATGAGGTTCAAAGTTCATTTGAAGGTGCAGGCATCGCCCGCTTTTCACAAGTTCGCTCCACGCCACCTCACTTTTATGAAGGACCTACGTTAGTACCTGTTTTCGCTAACTGAAAGAAATCTGAAGAGGATTTCTGCTTTTATGAGAAAAGGCGAAATGTTTCCCATATAAATGAATGATTCTTCAATTTACGCCATTTTAGCTTACGAAAGGTTTCGTAAGAATGCTGTACATTCAGATAGCGGGGGATACCTGGACAGCAAATAATTAGGAAGCATTGGCTGATATTATAAGGCGGATGGGCTATTAAAGTAGGGACGTATGGATGAGGTATTGGTGAAACCATACCTGGAGTACTGCTTCGGTTCCCTTACTTAAAGAGCGACATACTTGTATTGGAAACATTTCAGAGAGGTTTCACAAAGCTGATTCCTGGGGTCAGGGGTTATGTCAATCTGAAAGACTGAGCAGTTGGAGCCTTGATATTAGCACCCCCCTCCACTTCCGGAAAGGGTTGGCATTCAACTGTTAATTCATGGAATCAGAGCTTTAACACACTGCATCAGACATCGAGGTGTTGGGATGGAAGCTCTCCCACAATAGGGAGCTGGACTTTAAACTGACTGCTGGAAACATTTCCACGGTCTCTACACATCTGTCTATGTGTTTGCATAATTGTCTGTGTTTCCATGTGCACATGTAATGTCATGTGTGTTTTCTGTATCTCTGTAGAAGTGACAGTATGTATGTTAGTCTAAGTTAACATCTGTATATTCATCTGTGTCAGTATCTGTGTGTGTGTCTGTATACTCCTGTGTGTCACTGTATGTATGTGACTGTATATTCCTTTGTGCCAGTGTCTGTCTGTATATTCCTGTGTGACTGTGTATTGCTGTGTGTCACTCCGTGTGACTGTACATTTCTGTGTGTCAGTGCCTGTGTGTGACTGTATATTACTTTCTGACGATGTCTCTGTGTTAGTTCCTGTGTGTCACTGTATATTATTGTGTGACTGTATATTCCTTTGTGTCAGTACCTCTGTGTGTGTATGTATGTTCCCGTGTGTTTGTGTATGCGACGGTATATTCCTATGTGTCCGTATCCTGTGTTTGACTATACATTCATGCATGTCAGTGTGTATGTGACTGTATATTCCTATGTCTGTGTCAGTGTGTGACTGTATATTCCTGTGTCAGTATCTCTGTGTATGACCATATATTCCTATGTGTAGGTGTCTCTGTGTGACAGTATAATCCTGTGTGTCAGTGTCTCTGTGTGACTGTGTATTCTAGTGTGTCAGTCTCTTTTATCTGACTGTATATTCCTTCGTGTCCGTGTTAGTATGTGACAGAGTCTCCCTCCATGGAGTGTCTGTGAATGTATATTCCTCTGTGCCTGTGCCTATGTGTGACTGTACATTCATGTGTGTCAGTGTCTCCATGTGACTTTAGATTCCTGTGTGTCAGAGTTTCCTTGTGTGAGTGTGTATTTATTCCTGCATGTCAGTGCCTGTGTGGGACTGTATATATCTTTGTGATAGTGACTGTGTCTGTATATTCCTGTGTGTCAGTGTCTGTGAGAGCGACTGTATGTTCCTGTCAGTCAGTGCCTGT
>NW_025182880.1:0-2605 GCF_004010195.1 Chiloscyllium plagiosum | reverse complement strand
TTGTGTGAGAGTGAATGATTACTGGAGACAGTGGAGTACTCTGAGTAGCCACAGCCGTGGCAATGGAAGGGAATCTATATTTATACATGCATCATTACTCCGGGAAGCGAGTCAATTGCATGAATGACAGCTATTCAAAAAATAAAGTCAGGGAAGATTTTTTTTGGCTGGAACAGTAGATTGAAAGAAACAGTAATTTCAAATGCAAACAAAAAGTCTGGCTTCTTACTACCGAAGAAGCAATGGGGTTTTTTCTCAATTGAATTACACTGTCAATATTGGTGGCTACCTTCTCGTGCCCCAAATGCACCTGATAGCGCACCATATCTCTTTAATCTGTTTCAGGCTGACACCCTGTGAGCTATCTAAGCTGTTCCTTTCCTGCATATTGAGAACCTCCCACTCTGGCGGTTGTCCTTGCTCTGAACTCCGAAACGTCCCATGTCCCTACATTCATTCGGCCATGTCGGTCTCAGCATTTAAAGAAAGCTGGCGATATTATTGTTCTCTGGGCTATGCCGCCTTCTCCTGTGTATCAGGAGCACTTTATGTATCTTCATCAATTGACTTGTGTTTTGTCCATGCCAACTAACTAACAACTGAGTGTTTGAGATACATGGTGACTCACCAACTCTGATAGTTGCTCAGGGCCTAAAAGTGTACGATCTGTCTTACGGGTAAGTGAATATATTCTGATATTTTGATTGCATTCTTTATAACCACTGTCTCCCCATCTCAGTTATCACTTTGCCTATTCTTTGCAGCTTCCCAAACAAAATGCGGAGAATGAAAAGTTGTCCAGCTGGCTATGCAATGGTGTAGATTTTTTATTCTGTTACATTTCTGCTTTCAGAATCTGAACCATCCTCCGTGAATCTCAGAGTATTCAACAGAAAAGTTCATGAATGTACGAAGTGAATTCTTTGCCTGATCTCCCCACACTAATGTTGATGTCAGCTCACAATCTATCTGGTCGCATAAGATTCTAGGGAGAAACAAATCGATGGTCCTGAAACTTGACTCACAGAAACATACAACTGAGGAATGTTTTAGTTGCTGTAGTCATCGCGAAAAGATGTACATTATCTCACATAGTAAACACCAATCACCTCTGTTGTCACGAAATTCGTTGATTGCTCAATTTGGTCCCCATCTGTAAGCAATATTTTCTCTCAAACATGTATTTTATTGCACAAGACGACATCTTATGATAATAAGATGTCGTCTTATGCGATAAAAGAGAACTTTGAGAGAAAATATTGTTTACAGATGGGGAGTAAATCTGCAAGAACGAAATGTTTAGAACAGAGAACAATACAGCACAGAACAGGCCCTTCGGCCCCCGATATATACTTCCCCCCGAAACATTCCACCCTTCACCTTAAATTTATGTCCCCTTGTAACACTCTGTTGTACCCGCGGAAAAAGTCTCTGACTGTCTACTCTATCTATTAGGAGAAAGTGAGGACTACAGATGCTGGCGATCAGAGCTGAAAATGTGTTGCTGGAAAAGCGCAGCAGGTCAGGCAGCATCCACGGAACAGGGGAATCGACGTTTCGGGCATAAGCCCTTCTTCCCTCCTGTTCCCTGGATGCTGCCTGACCTGCTGCGCTTTTCCAGCAACACATGTTCTACTCTATCTATTACTCTGTTCATCTTATAAACCTCTATCATGTCACCCCTCATTCTTCGCCGTTCCAATGAGAAAAGGCCTAGCACTCTCAAGCTATCCTCGTACAATCTATTCTACATTCCACACAACATCCTGGTAAATTTCCTCTGCACCCTCTCCAAAGCCTCCACATCTTTCCTAAAATGAGGCGACCAGAACGGCACACAGTACTCCAAGTCTGGCCTTACCAAGGTCCTGTACAGCTGCAACATCACCTCACGACTCTTGAATTCAATCCCTCTGCTAATGAACCCTAATACACCAAAGGCCTTCTTACAAGCTCTATCCACCTGAGCGGCAACTTTCAAAGAGCTATGAACATAGACCCCAAAATCCCTCTTCTCCTCCACCTTACTAAGAACCCTACCGTTAATCCTGTATTCCTCATTCTTAATTGTTCTTCCAAAATGGACAACCGCACACTTGACAGGGTTGAACTCCATCTGCCACTCCTCAGCCCAGCTCTGCATCATATCTAAGTCCCTTTGCAGCCGGCAACAACTCTCCTCACTATCCTTAACTCCACCAATCTTCGTATCATCTGCAAATTTACTGACCCACACTTCGACTACCTCTTCCAAATCATTAATAAACATTACAAACAGCAGAAGACCCAGAACGGATCCTTGCGGAACTCCTTTGTAACTGGGCTCAAGGCTGAATATTCACCTTCTCCACCACTCTCTGACTTCAACTGGTTAGCCAGTTCTCAATCCAACTGGCCAAATTTCCCACTATCTCATGCCTCCTGACGCTTTGCATAGCCTACCATGCGGAACCTTTACAAATGCCTTACTAAAATCCATGTACATTACATCCACTGCTCTACCCTCATCCACATGCGTGGTCACCTCCTCAAAGAATTCAATAAGATTTGTAAGGCAAGACCTGCCCCTCAAAAATCCGAACTGGCTGTCCCTAATCAAGCAGTG
>NW_025182879.1:0-2604 GCF_004010195.1 Chiloscyllium plagiosum | reverse complement strand
CCGAGACACTACGGGACAATTTAGCATGGCCAACACACCCTGACCTGCACATCCCTGGGCACTACGGGACAATTTAGCATGGCCAATCCACCCTAACCTGCACATCCCCGGATTATCCTTTGTCAGTTTGCGGATGATTCCAAAGTTGGTGGTTGTGATTACAAACAGACCTTGATCAATTAGGTTAATGGGCTGGAGGACCGGCAGGAAGAGTGTAATTTGGATAAAGGCGCTTTATTGCACTTTGCTAAAAGAAGCGTTGGCAGGATTTATACAATTAATGGTAGGGTTTGGGGACCGATGTAGAACAGAGAGATCTTGGGGTTCGGGTACATAATTCTTTGAAGTTCCCGTCTCAGGCGGGTTGAGAAGGTGTTTAGCACACTTGCCTTAATCGCTCAGTCCTTTGAGTACAGGAGTTGGGGACGGTACGTTGGGGTTGTACAGGACATTGGTGAGGCCTCGTCTGGAGGACTGTGTCCAGTCGTGGTCGCCCGGTTACAGGAGGGTGATTATTAAACCGGAGAGGGCTCGGAGGAGATTTACCAGGATGTTGGAGGGTTTGAGATTTCAGGAGATACTGGGACCCGAAACGTTAACTCTGATTTCTCTCAGCCGCCAGACCCGCTGAGCTTTTGCAGTAACGTCTGGTTTTTATTTCTCTTTCTGATTTACAGCATCTGCAGTGTTTTAAAATTCTCTAGAGTTGGCAGCGTTCCTCCATATTTACAACCAACAGTAGTCATATGTGTGTTTATATCAAAAGATTGAAACGCTCGAAGCTGAAGGGGGTGAAGGTCACTGATGCTGGTACTAACTTCCCGAATCTGAGGCGATCTGCGTTGGGAGCGTACGGTGAGACTTGTAGTAAAGGGGATTGTATGGGGTCTTGCAAAACCATGAGTAGGTTCGGAAGGGCGAGGTTGATCCCATTAGTTAAAAAAAAAACAAGATTTTTATTTTAAACTGAGGAACAAGTGCAGCATGGGTGATGTGAAACAGACCCATTCTCTCACAGCGAGTGGTTAAAGTACGCTGCCTGAGAATTTACGCAAGGTTCGTTTCAGGCATTGAGGGAAGGTCTTACGGGGAAAGGCTGAGGGACTTGAGGCTGTTCAAGAGAAGAAGGTTGAGAGGTGACTTAATTGAGGCAGAGGGTTCGATAGGGTGGACAGTGAGAGCCTTTTTCGGAGGATGGTGATGGCTCGCACATGGGGACATAGCTTCAAAATGAGGGGTGATAGATCTAGGACAGATGTCGGAGGTAGTTTCTTTACTCAGAGGGGCGTGAAACGCACTGCCTGTAACAGTAGTAGACTCACCAACTTTAAGTGCATTTAAATGGTCATTGGTTAGGGATACGGGTGGGAATGGAATAGTGTAGTTTAGATGGGCTTCAGATGGGTTCCAAAATTGAGGGCTGAAGGGACTGTACTGCGCTGGAATGTTCGATATAATTTATTTGAGATATGAAATAGTGTGTGGGGATAAGTGGGAAAGGCAGGATATTGGCACTGGGTGGTAGAACTGGGACAGACACTGTAACAGAGAAAACTCCTTCTGAGCCATAACACTGCTGTTGGAAATGGGAATGAGTGGGGAGGAGAGTGATCCATTGGGATTGTGTCCAATGGGAATGAGTGGGGAGGAGAGTGATTCATTGGGATTGTGTCCAGTGGGAATGAGTGGGGAGGTGAGTGATCCATTGGAATTATGTCCAATGGGAATGACTGGGGAGGTGAGTGATCCATTGGGATTGTGTCCAATGGGAATGAGTGGGGAGGTGAGTGATCCATTGGGATTGTGTCCAGTGGGAATGAGTGGGGAGGAGAGTGATCCATTGGGATTGTGCCCAATGGGAATGAGTGGGGAGGTGAGTGATCCATTGGGATTGTGTCCAGTGGGAATGAGTGGGGAGGAGAGTAATCCATTGGGATTGTGTCCAATGGGAATGAGTGGGGAGTAGAGTGATCCATTGGGATTGTGTCCAATGGGAATGAGCGGGGAGGTGAGTGATTCATTGGGATTGTGTTCAATAGGAATGAGTGGGGAGGTGAGTGATCCATTGGGATTGTGTCCAATGGGAATGAACGGGGAGGTGAGTGATTCATTGGGATTGTGCCCAGTGGGATTGAGTGGGGAGGTGAGTGATCCATTGGGATTGTGTTCAATGGGAATGAGAGGGGAGGTGAGTGATCTATTGGAATTATGTCCAATGGGAATGAGTGGGGAGGTGAGTGATCCATTGGGATTGTGTCCAATGGGAATGAGGTGGGGAGGTGAGTGATCCATTGGGATTGTGTCCAATGGCAATGAGCGCGGAGGTGAGTGATTCATTGGGATTGTGTCCAGTGGGAATGAGCGGGGAGGTGAGTGATCCATTGGGATTGTGGGAATGAGCGGGGAGGTGAGTGATCCATTGGGATTGTGTCCAGTGGGAGTAGGCGTGAAGGAGAGTGATCCACTGGGATCAAGTCTAATTGGAAGGAGCAGGAAGGGGAGTGATCCACAGGAGTGGTGTCCAGTGGGAGTGAGGGGGAAGGGGAGTGATCCACTGGGGTGGTGTCCAGTGGGAGTGAGGGGGAAGGGGAGTGATCCACTGGG
>NW_025182878.1:0-2604 GCF_004010195.1 Chiloscyllium plagiosum | reverse complement strand
ATCTGGTCGGCATGGATGGGTTGGACCGAAGGGGTCTGTTTCCATGCTGTACATCTCTATGACTCTATGAGAAGCAATTTTAGTTCCATCATAGCTGAATGGAGTGAAAAAGGTGAAGTATAGAGTTAGGAGAGTGTCACCAGGGTTGATGAGGGTAACAGACACAAAGGGATTATGTAAAAGTTGTGCTTTTCTCACTGACACTATAAAGGTGATTATAATGAGATCATGGAATCATCAAATGTGCAGCACAGGAGGAGGAGGTCTATTAGATCATTTTGGAAGATCTATCCAATTAAAACTACTTCATTTGCTCTTTTATCAGATCATTGCAAATCATCTCCCTTCAAATGAATATCAAAGAACAAAGAGAACAAAGAAAATTTACAGCCCAGGAACAGGCCCTTTGGCTTTCCAAGCCTGAGCCGATCCAAATCCATTGTCTAAACCTGTCGCCCAATTCCTAAGCATCTGTATTCCTCTGTTCCACACCTACTCATGCATCTGTCCAGATGCATCTTAAATGAATCTACCATGCCTGCCTCTACCACCTCTGCTGGCAACGCGTTCCAAACGCCCACCATCCTCTGTGTGAAGTACTTGCCGCGTGTATCCCCCTTAAACCTTCCACCTCTCACCTTGAAAGAGTGACGTCTCATTATTGAATCCTTCACCCTGGGAAAAAGCTTGTCTCTACACCCTGTCTATACTCTTCATGATTTTGTAAACCTCAATCAGGTCCCCCCTCAATCTCCTTTTTTCTAATGAAAATAAACCTAACCTACTCAACTTTTCTTCATAGATAGCACCTTCTATACCAGGTAACATCCTCATAAACCTTCTCTGCACCCTCTCCAAAGCGTCCACATCCTAATGTGGCAACCAGAACTGTACACAGCATTCTAAATGCAGCCGAACCAATGTCTTGTACAATTTTAACATGTTTTGCCAGCTTTTATACTCAATACCCCGTCCAATGAAGGCAAGCTTACTATATGTCTTCTTGACCACTCTATCCACCTGTGCAGCAAACTTCAGGGTACAATGCACCTGCACTCCAGATCTCTCTGCTCATCAACTTTTCCCATGGCTCTTTCGTTCATTGTATAATTCGCTCTAGAATTAGTCTTGCCTAAATGCATCACCTCACATCTGTCTGGATTGAAAATCTTCTGCCACTTTTCCGCCCAACTCTCCAGTCTATCTATATCCTCCTGTATTCTCTGACAGTCCCTTATGCTTTCTGCTATTCCACCAATCTTCGTGTCATCTGCAAACTTGCTGATCATGCCAACAGTGCCCTCTTCCAGATCACTTATGTACATTGTAAACAACAGCCCCAACACTGACCCCCGTGGAACACCACTGGTGATATTTCTCCATTTCAAGAAACTCCCTTCAACTACTCTCTGTCTCCTGTTGCTCAACCAGTTCTTTATCCATCTAGCTAGAACACCCTGCACACCATGTGACTTCACTTTCTCCATTAGTCTACCTGGGGAACCTTATCAAACGTCTTACTAAAGTCCATGTATATGAGCCTTCTTTCATCTATCAACTTGGTCATTTCCTCGAAGAATTCTATTAAGTTGGTAAGGCACAATCTCCCCCACACACAAACATGTTGCCTATCACTAATAAGCCCATTCTTTTCTAAATATAAATAGATCCTATCCCTCAGTACCTTCTTCAGAAACTTTCCCATCACTGACATCAGGCTCACTGGTCTGTAATTACCTGGAATATCCCTACTACCCTTCTTGTACAGAGGGACAACATGAGCAACCCTCCAGCCCTCCGGCACCTCACCTGTATTTAAGGATGCCACAAAGATATCTGTCAGGGCCCCAGCTCTGTCAGGGCCCCAGCTATTTCCTCTCTCACCTCCCTTAGCAACCTGGGATAGATCCCATCCGGTCCTGGGATTTGCCCCCTTAATAACCTCTAGCCTACCCAACACATCTTCCCTACTTATGTCAACGTGATCCAGACTAATCAAACTTTTATCTCTAATCTCAACATTCATCATGTTCCTCTTCTCATCACAAGGCAACAAACGGCTGAGGTAAGCAAAATAGCAATAGATTGTTTGCACCAATCAGCACAATGATAAAATGTGAGTGAATAAAATCTTTCCATCAAAGGTGGAATGTAGAAATCTCTCCTACAAACCATTTGTTACTGCTTCCATAAATTAGAGTCATAGAGATGTACAGCATGGAAACAGACCCTTCAGTCCAACTCGTCCATGCTGACCAGATACCCCAACCCAATCTAGTCCCACCTGCTAGCACCTGGACCATATCCCTCCAAACCTTCCTATTCATACACCCATCCAGATGCCTTTTAAACGTTGCAATTGTACCAGCCTCCACCACTTCCTCTGGCAGCTCATTCCAGACACGTACCACCTCTGAGTGAAAAAGTTGTCCCTTAGTCTTTTTTATATCTTTCCCCTTTCACCTTAATTCTATGCCCTCTAGTTCTGGACTCCCCCACCCCAGGGAAAAGACTTTGTCTATTTATCCTGTCCATGTCCCTCATGATTTCATAAATCTCTATGAGGTCACCCCTCAGCCTCTGACACTCCAGGGAAAACAGCCC
>NW_025182877.1:0-2604 GCF_004010195.1 Chiloscyllium plagiosum | reverse complement strand
ATCTCACCGCAGTCTAAGAAGAATATCACTGGAACCTCACTACAGTTTAAGTAGCATCTCACTGCATTCTAACAAGAATTACACAGCAGTCTAACAAGAATCGCACCGCAGTCTATCAAGAATCTCACCGCAGTCCAATGAGAATCACACCGCAGTCCAATGAGAATCTCACCGCAGTCTAAGAAGAATATCACTGGAGTCTCACTACAGTTTAAGTAGCATCTCACTGCAGTCTAACAAGAATCGCACCGCAATCTAACAAGAATCTCACTGCATTCAAACAAGTATCATGACGCAGTCTAAGAAGAATCTCACTGGAGTCTAACAAGAATATCGCTGCAGTCTAGCAACAATCTTACCGCAGTCTAACAAGAATCTCTCTGCTGTTTCACAAGAATTTCACCGCAGTCTCACAAGAATATCACTGCAGTATAACAAGACTCTCACTGCAGTACAAGAATTACACAGCAGTCAAACAAGAATCTCACTGCAATTTAACAAGAATCTCACGACAGTCTAACACGAATCTCACTGCAGTCCATCAAGAATCACGCCACAGTCCAATGAGAATTTCACCGCAGTCTAAGAAGAATATCACTGGAGTCTCACTACAGTTTAAATAGCATCTCACCGCAATCTAACAAGAATCTCACCACAGTGTGACAAGAATCTCACTGCAGTCTAACAAGAATCATGCCACAGTTTAACAAGATTCTCATCGCAATCTAAAAAGAATTTCACCGTACTCTAACAGGAGTCTCACCGCAATCTCACAAAAATCTCACCGCAGCATAGCAGATATCTTGAAGCAGTCTAGCAAAAATCTCTCTGATGTCTAGCAAGAATCTCACTGCAGTCTAACAAGAATCTCACTGCAGTCGAACAAAAATCTCACCACCGGCTAACACGAATCGCACTGCAGTCTAACAAGAATCTCACCGCAGTCTAAGAAGAATCTCACTGCAGTTTAACAAGAATCTCACTGCAGTCTAACACAAATCTCACCACCGGCTAACACGAATCGCACTGCAGTCTAACAAGAATCTCACCGCAGTATAAGAAGAATCTCACCGCAGTTTAACAAGAATCTCACTGCAGTCTATCACAAATCTCAATGCAATCTAGTAAGAATTTCACCGCAGTCTACCAAGAACCTCACTGCATTTTAACAAAATTCTCACCGCAGTCTAGGAAGAATCTCAAAGCAACCTAACAAGACGCTCACAGCAGTCTAACAAGACACTCACTACATTTTAACTAAAATCTCACCACAGTCAACATGAATCTCACCGCAGCCTAACGATAATCTCACCGCAGTCTAACAAGAATCTCACCGCATTTAAACAAAAATCTCACCACAGTCAACATGAATCTCACCGCAGCCTAACAATAATCTCACCGCAGTCTAACAAGAATCTCACCGCAGTCTAACAAGAATCTCACTGCAGTTTAACAAAACCCTCATTGCAGTCAATATGAATCTCACTATAGTCTAACAAGAATCTCAGTGCAGTCTTCACAAAATTCACTTCAGTCTAACAAGAATCTCACTGCAGTCTAACAAGAATCTGACTGCAGTCTAACAAGAATCTCACTGCAGTCTAACAAGAATCTCACTGCAGTCTAATAAGAATCTCAACACAGCCTAACAAGAATCTCACTGCTTTTTAACAAAACCCTCATTGCAGTCAATATGAATCTCACTATAGTCTAACAAGAATCTCAGTGCAGTCTTCACAAAATTCACTTCAGTCTAACAAGAATCTCACTGCAGTCTAACAAGAATCTGACTGCAGTCTAATAAGAATCTCAACGCAGCCTAACAAGAATCTCACTGCAGTCTAACAAGAATCTCACTGCAGTTTAACAAGAATCTCATCGCAGTCTAACAAGAATCGCACCGCAGTCTAACAAGAATCACACCGCAGTCCGTCAAGAATCATGCCGCAGTCCAATGAGAATCTCACCGCAGTCTAAGAAGAATATCACTGGAGTCTCACTACAGTTTAAATAGCATCTCACCGCAAACTAACAAGAATCTCACCGCAGTACAAGAATCTAGTCTAACAAGAATTTCACTGCAGTCTAACAAGAATCTCACCGCAGTCTAACAAGCATCTCACTGCAGTCGAACAAGAATCTCACTGAAGTCTACCAAGAATCTTACCGCAATCTAACAAGAATCTCACCACAGTCTACCAAGAATCTCACCGCAGTCTAACAAGAATCTCACTGCAGTCTAACAAGAATCTCACAGAAGTCTAGCAAGGATTTTTGATGAAGGGCTTTTGCCCAAAACGTTAATTTTACTGCTCCTCAGATGCTGCCTGAACTGCTGTGCTCTTCCAGCACCACTAATCCAAAATCTCACTGCAGTCTAACAAGAATCTCACCGCACTCCAACACGAATGTGACCGCAATCTGACAAGAATCACATCGCAGTCTAAGACGAATCTCACCGCAGTCTTGAAAGAATCTCACCACAATCTAACAAGAATCTCACCGTAGTCGAAAAAGAATCTCACCACAGTCTAACAAGCATCTCACTGCAGTCTCACAAGAATCTCACTGCAGCCTAACAAGATTCTCACCGCAATCTAAAAA
>NW_025182876.1:0-2604 GCF_004010195.1 Chiloscyllium plagiosum | reverse complement strand
TTTCAGTTTATCAGCCAAGGGGAGTATATATGTTATTGCAAAGACTTCTTGTAAAGACTGAACAGAACAGAACTTTAGTGACTATGTTTGTACGTAAAGTTTTTTGTGAATAAAGTATCTTTTTGAAATTGATATAAATATTTTTTCGAGGGGGACCAAGCATCTTGAGCTTGTGGAGGCATTGCCCTTGTCCCTAGTCTTTCTTAAATAAACGCTAGACAAGTTCGATACTCCCCGGGTATAGACATCAAACGGTCATCAACGGGGAGTAGATGGTGGGATGGTCACGGGGGCTCAGTGTTGCCTCACCCCACCCGGGTTCGATTCCAGCCTCGGGCGACTGTCTGTGTGCAGTTGGCACATTCTCCCCGTGTCAGCCTCCGCGTGCTCCAGTTCCCACCCACTGTCCAAAGATGTGCAGGCTGGGTGGGTTAATCAGAGGAAATGAAGGGATCCAGAGATGGTGGGAGGCCGGGAGGATGGGCTGTTCTGCCGAGGGTGAGTGTGAACCTGATAGGCCGAATGACCTGCTTCCACATCTTAGGGATTGTATGATCAATCCAAGACTCAAATACTGTTCTGGGCCCTGGGCTCCAATCTTGGAGGTGCCTGTGGGTCATCACAGTGAGAACAGGTTTGGGGATGAACACGGTCCAAGGGGGCAACAGGTTTGCTTTCTGAGGTGTTGAGGGCATGAATGTTCTGTCGAGGTGCTTTGGGGATAAACATACTGAGGGAATGGTTTCTAAGGTATTGAGGGAGCACTATCTGTCAGTACAGGGTGCAGATGGTCGAAAGGCACAGATACACTTCATAGAACATAGAACATAGGACATCGAACAGTACAGCACAGAACAGGCCCTTCAGCCACGATGTTGTGCCGACCATCGATCCTCATGTAAGGTAAACCTAATGTATGAACACTCAAATTTCTGTGACTATATGCATGTCCAGCAGGCACTTAAATATCCCCAATGACATCGCTTCCACAACTGCTGCTTGCAACGCATTCCATGCTCTCGCAACACTCTGCTTAAAGAACCCGCCTCTGACATCCCCTCTATATTTTCCTCCAAACAGCTTAAAACTATGACCTCTCGTGTTAGCAATTTCTGCCCTGGGAAAAAAGTGTCTGGCTATCAACTCTATCCATGCCTCTCATTATCTTGTATACCTCAATTAGGTCCCCTGTCTTCCTTCTTTTTTCCACTGAAAGAAGTCTGAGCTCAGTCAATCTCTCTTTGTTAGATAAGCCCTCCATTCCAGGCAGCATTCTGGTAAACCTCCTCTGAACCCTCTCCAAAGCATCCACATCTTTCCTATAATAGGGCGACCAGAACTGGACACAGTATTCCAAGTGCGTTCTAAACAAAGCTTTATAGAGCTGCATCAAGATCTCACGGCTCTTAAACACAATCCTCCTGTTAATGAAAGCCAAAACACCATATGCTTTCTTAACAACCCTGTCCACTTGGGTAGCCATTTTAAGGGATCTATGTACCTGCACACCAAGATCCCTCTGTTCCTCCACACTGCCAAGAGTCCTGTCTTTAATCCTGTACTCAGTTTACAAATTTGACCTTCCAAAATGCATCACCTCCATTTATCCAGGTTGAACTCCATCTGCCACCTCTCAGCCCATCACTGCATCCTGTCAATGTCCCGCTGCAGACTACAATAACCCTCTATACTGTCAACGACACCTCCAACCTTTGTGTCGTCTGCAAACTTGCTGACCCCTCCTTCAATCCCCTCATCCAAGTCATTAATAAAAATTACAAACAGGAGAGGCCCAAGTACAGAACCCTGTGGAACACCACTCACCACTGACTTCCAGGCAGAATATTTTCCTTCTACTACCACTCGCTGTCATCTGTAGGCCAACCAATTCTGTATCCAGACAGCTAAGTTTCCCGGTATCCCATTCCTCCTGACCTTCTGAATGAACCTACCATGGGGAACCTTATCAAATGCCTTACTGAAGTCCATATACACCACATCCACAACTCGACCCTCATCAACTTGCCCAGTAACATCCTCAAAGTACTCAGTAAGATTTGTGAGGCATGACCTGCCCCTCACAAAGCCGTGTTGATTTCATTTAATCAAGCCATGCTCTTCCAGATGGTCATAAATCCTGTCCCTCAGATTCCTTTCTAACTCCTTACAGACGACAGACGTGAGAGTGTCTGGTCTGTAATTGCTGGGGATTTCCCTATTTCCTTTCTTGAAGAGAGGAATTATATTTGCATCCCTCCAGTCCTCAGGTACGACTCCAATGGAGAGCGAGGATGTAAGGATCTTCGCAAGCAGCGAAGCAATCACATTTCTCACTTCCCAAAGCAGCCGAGGACAAATCTGGTTTGGCCCTGGCGACTTGTCAATCTTAATGTTTGTCAAAATGTTCAGCACATCAGCTTCCTCTATCCCTATCTGTCCCAGCATGCTTACCTGCTCCTCAATGGTTTCATTCACTACAAGGTCCTTTTCTTTAGTAACGTCAGAAGGGAAAAACTCATTTAGGGGGTTCCCCTGCCTCCTCAGACTCTACACACAAGTTCCCCATGCTACCCCTGAGCGGCCCTACTCTTTCTTTGATCATTG